>NW_017671664.1:114363-154926 GCF_001879085.1 Nicotiana attenuata
AAAAAACAAAAAAAAAAAAAAAGCCATAACCCACGCTTGATCCAAACAGATATGTTACTTCATAGAAGTTCCTTAAGGATATGAAGGGATGTGCTACTTCATAAGAGTTATATGTAAGTTAAACATCCGAATCCAAATTATGAAATTATACCTCGGACTATTCAATGAAACTTCCTCATCGAACTAATATACTTCTTTTGTCTTCGATTATCAGTTTTTGCTACTTTATTCAGTGTCTGCATTTTGTTTAATTCCGGTAAAGAAGGTATGTGTCACTGTGCAACTTTATTTTTGGCGTTTCAAATATGTAGATTTACCACCTTCTCTTTTATATTGCTTGCGCCAAGAGATTGCATAGGATCAACTTTAGTTACAATCACCTTCTTTTATAACGATTTCGATTATATTTTTGCCTGATACATTGTTTCATTGAAGTTTATCATAACCTAACTTGTGTTTTGATATCTAACAAAATCTATGAACAACGACATCTTTGATAGAATTCAGTTTGCTTTTTGTTTATGCCATATGGAAAGATATAAGCATCATGACCCGGATTTCTCATCCCCGGGAGTCGTGATGGCACCTACTCGTGAAAGCTAGGCAAGCCAACTATTACGGTTCTACACAATAACAATCAACCCAAACAATTATAAACATAAACTAAAGTAAAACAGATGATAAATGCGGAAGAGTTAAATTAAATCCAAATACTACATTACATGTCTACCCACGAATCTGGTGTTAAAAATTCACGACAACTAAGATTTTTACTACAAATACAAGTCTGGAAAGTAAAGTACAACTATTCTCGGAATGCAAAGAGACAACAGAAAAGCTAAACAGAGAAGGGGGACTTTAGGCTCTGCAGACGCCAGCAGATCTACCTGAGTCTCCCTGGACTGAAGGCAGCTACCTCAGCTACTCACTGGGTCCGGTACCGAAATCTGCACAAAAGAGTGCAGAGTGTAGTATCAGTACAACCGACCCCATGTACTGAGTAAGTGTCGAGCCTAACCTCGGCGAAGTAGTGACGAGGCTAGGACGCGACAATCATATATACATGTGCAGATAAATCATATACAAACAGAAACATAACAACAGAAATCAACAGAACAAAGTGGGGAGGGGACATGTTGCGAGGAAATGTCAGGTTCTAACAGTAAATCAATAAGGAAGCATCATTAAGGAAATACAATGAACATCATATATAAAGCAACAAGAATAATGAAATGGTAACACATGCACGGCATCACCCTTCGTGCTTTTACTCTCGTCCTCACCATATGAATCGACAAAATCGGCACGGCATCACCCTTCGTGCATTACCTCACATAATCATGGCACAGCATCACCCTTCGTGCATTATTCCACACAATATAGGCACGGCATTACCCTTCGTGCATTAACTATCAAATCATGGCACGGCATTACCCTTCGTGCATTAACACTCATAATATCGGCACGGCATAACCCTTCGTGCTTTGCACTCTCTCACAATAACATGCCTGGCATTACCCTTCGTGCTTAACCTCTTCCTTACCCAAACAACAGAAAAAAAATATGTCCCGGCAAGGGAATCAAAAATATCAACAATAATATCTCGGCAAGGGAATCAACAATATCAACAAACGTCCCGGCAAGGGATTCAGCTATAACCAATCTCGTTTCAACAATCTCTTTACAAAATGAAACTTCAATTTGAGTCAATACGCAACAATAGTCAATAACCAAGAAATTTTCATAAGCTTTGTTCAACA
Source organism: Nicotiana attenuata (assembly GCF_001879085.1). Classification (NCBI taxonomy): domain Eukaryota; kingdom Viridiplantae; phylum Streptophyta; class Magnoliopsida; order Solanales; family Solanaceae; genus Nicotiana; species Nicotiana attenuata. Next base: position 116,124 of record NW_017671664.1, read on the forward strand.
TTAATAATCATCAAATTGAGCATGATCAATACATAATAGAGTCACAACAATCATGGTACAAGACTCACGGGCATGCTTGACACCAACGTATAGATACTCGTCACCACACCTATACGTCGTACTCGATACAAACACATAGCAAATAGACCACAACTCCTATTCCCTCAAGCTAAGGTTAAGCCAAACACTTACCTCAATTCCACGGACAAATTAAGCCTCTACTACCGTTTTACCTCTTAGTTCCACTTCCAATTCGCTTGTATCTAGCCACAATTTACTTAACGATATCAATAAATGCTAAATAAACCAATTCTAATGCATGAAAATAGATTTCCATCGTTTTCCCCAAAGAGTCAAAAATCGACCCTGGGCCCGCTTGGTCAAAACTCGAAGTTCGAACCAAAACCCATTCTCCCATTCACTCACGAACTCAAATATGTAATTAGTTTTGAAATCGGACCTCAAATCGAGGTCCAAATCCCTAAAATTTGAAAATCATAACTTCTACCCAAAAACACCAAATTTCCCATGAAAAACCCTTGATTTTGAAATGAAATCATGTAAAAAGATGTTATAGATTGAAGAAAATAAGTTAGAAGTTGTTTACCTATGATTTGGGGAAGAATCTCTCTTTAAAAAATCGCCTATGGGGTGTTTAGGTTTTGAAAAGATGTAAAAATGAAGAAGAACCCGTCTGAAATTTCACTTAACAGGTCTCTGATGTCGCAATTGCGACCCCTTAAGGATCCTGCTACCTTCGCATTTGCGAAGGATATGTCGCATTTGCGACTCCTGCCTGCTTCACATTTGCGAAGAAGTCATCGCATTTGCGACTGCTGGGAATATACTGAACACTTCGCATTTGCGAAGTGTATCTCGCATTTGCGAGAAATGGCTGACCCTGGGTTCTTCGCATTTGCGACAAAAGTCTCGCATTTGCGACCCTTGCTTACATCGCAATTGCGACGCCTGATTTCGCATTTGCGAGATCAGAGGCCTGCTACACATCTGCAACACACCAACAATTCTCCTAAGTCCAATTTCACTCTATGGCCTATCCAAAACTCACCCGAGCCCTCGGGGCTCCAAACCAAACTTGCACGCAAGTCAAAAAACATCATACGGACTTGCTCGTGTGATCAAATCATAAAAATAACATAAACAACTACGAATTCAACCTCAAATTCATGAAATTCTTCAAGAACATTGAAATTTCCATTTTCTCAACTATAGGTCCGATTTATACCAAACCAATTCGGATTCTTACTAAGTTTCACAGATTCGACTTTTTTATTGTTTTAAACTTGTACCGTGCTCCAGAACCTAGATACGGGCCCGATACCATCAAGAACATGCATCATTTCATTTCAAAAAGCCTTTATATTTTCCAGCAAATAATTTTCTTTAAATATTCTTTGGGCTTGGGACCTCGGAATTCGATTTCGGGCATACACCCAAGTCCCATATTTTACTACAGACTCTATTGGACCGTCGAATCACGGGTCCGGGTCCGTTTACCAAGAATGTTGACCAAGGTCAACATTAATCAATTTTAAAGGTCACATTAATTATTTTACTTAGATTCACATAAAAGCTTTCTGGAAATGCGCCCGGGCCATGCACGCAAATCGAGGTGAGACAAAAGGAGGTTTTCAAGGCCTCGGAACACAGTTTTGACTTCTAAAACAAGAGATGACCTTTAGGGTCATCACATTCTCCATCTTTAAAACAACCGTTCGACCTCGAACGGACATAGAAAAGTACCTGAGTCGGTGAAAAGATGAGGATAACGGCTCCGCATATCGGACTCGGACTCCCAGGTCACTGCCTCAACAGGCTGACCCCTCCACTGCACACGAACTGAAGGAAAATTCTTCGATCTTAACTGACGAACCTGCCGGTCTAGAATAGCTACCGGCTCCTCCTCATAGGTCAAGTCCTTGTCCAATTGGACAGTGCTGAAGTCTAACACGTGGGATGGATTGCCGTGATACTTCTGAAGCATGGAAACATGAAACACTGGATGCACTGCTGATAAACTCGGTGGCAATGCAAGTCTATAAGCCACCTCTCCCACTCGATCTAAAATCTCAAAAGGACCGATGAATCTAGGGCTTAGCTTGCCCTTCTTCCCAAATCTCATCACGCCCTTCATGGGCGACACCTGAAGAAACACTCGCTCTCCGACCATGAATGCCACATCACGAACCTTGCGGTCGGCGTAACTCTTTTGCCTGGACTAAGCTTTACGATGTCTATCCTGAATGATCTTAATCTTGTCCAAGGCGTCTTGTACAAAATCCGTACCCAATAACCGAACCTCCCCCGACTCAAACCACCCAACTAGCGATCGAAACCATCTACTATATAATGCCTCATAGGGGGCCATTTAGATGCTCGACTGGTAGCTGTTGTTGTAGGCAAACTCTGCTAAAGGCAAAAATTGATCCCACGAACCTCCAAAGTTAATAACACATGCTCGGAGCATATCCTCCAAAATCTGAATAGTAAGCTCGGACTGTCCGTCTGTCTGAGGATGAAATGCTTTGCTCAACTCGACCCGAGTACCCAACTCACGCTGAACTGCCCTCCAAAAATGCGAGGTAAACTGCGTACCTCGGTCAGAAATAATAGACACGGGCACACCATGAAGGCGTACAATCTCCCAGATATAGATCTCAGCTAACCTCTCTGAAGAATAGGACACTGCCACAAGAATGAAATGCACTGACTTGGTCAGCCTATCAACAATAACCCATATCGCGTCGAACTTCCTCTTAGTCCGTGGGAGTCCAACAACGAAGTCCATAGTGATACGCTCCCACTTCCACTCAGGAATCTCAATCTTCTGAAACAAACCACCAGGTCTCTGATGCTCCTACTTTACCTGCTGACAATTCAAACACCGAGCTACATACGAAACAATATCCTTCTTCATCCTCCTCCACCAATAATGTTGCCGCAAGTCCTGATACATCTTAGCGGCGCCCGAATGAATAGAATACCGGGGAACTATGTGCCTCCTCTAGGATCAACTCACGAAGTCCATCCACATTAGGCACACAAATACGACCCTGCATCCTCAAAACTCCATCATCTCCAACTGTAACCTGCTTGGCACCCCCATGCCGCACCGTGTCCCTAAGGACAAGCAAATGAGGATCATTATAATGTCGATCTCAGATACGCTCAAATAATGAAGAATGAGCGACGGTGCAAGCTAGCACAAGGCTGGGCTCAAAAACATCCAACCTCACGAACTGATTGGCTAAAGCCTAAACATCCAAAGAAAGCGGTCTCTCACTTACCGGTATGTACGCAAGACTGCCCATACTGACTGACTTCCTACTCAAAGCATCAGCCACTACATTTGCCTTCCCCGGATGATACAAGATGGTGATATCATAGTCTTTCAAAAGCTCCAACCACCTCCTTTGCCTCAAATTAAGCTCCTTCTGCTTGAACAAATACGGCAAACTCTTATGATCCGTGAACACCTCACATGACACGCCATATAACTAATGCCTCCAAATCTTCAGCGCGTGGACAATGGCTGCTAGCTCTAAATCATGAATGGATAATTCTTCTCGTGAATCTTCAACAGCCGCGAAGCATATGCTATAACCTTGCCATTCTGCATCAAAACTGCACCAAGTACAATACGAGATGCGTCACAATACACAGTATAAGGCCCTGAACCCGCAGGAAATACCAACACCGGGGCCGTAGTCAAAGCTGTCTTGAGCTTCAGGAAGCTCGCCTCACACTCGTTCCACCACCTGAACTAGGCACCCTTCTGGGTCAACCTGGTCATCGGGGCTGCTATAGATGAAAACCCCTCCATAAACCGACGGTAATAACCCGCCAAACCCAAGAAACTCCGGATCTCTATAGCTGATATGGATCGAGGCCAGTTCTTGACTGCCTCTATCTTCTTCGGATCCACCTGAATACCCTCTGCTGATACGACGTAGCCCGAGAATGCAACTGAACTCAACCAAAACTCGCACTTCGAAAACTTGGCATACAATTGACTGTCTCTTAGAGTCTGAATAACGACTCGAAGATGCTGCTCGTGCTCCTCTAGGCTGCAGGAATATATCAAAATATCGTCAATGAAGACAATCACAATGAATCCAAATAAGGCATGAACACTCGGTTCATAAGATCCATGAATGTTGCTGGGGCATTTGTCAACCCAAACGACATCACTAAAAACTCATAATACCCGTACCGAGTGCAAAAAGCTATCTTAGGGACATCGGATGCCCTATTCCTCAACTGATGGTAGCCAGATCTCAAATCAATCTTTGAAAACACTTTGGCACCCTGAAGCTGGTCAAACAAATCATCAATCCTCGACAATGGATACTTGTCCTTGGTGGTGACCTTGTTCAACTGCCAATAATCAATACACATTCTCATCGATCCATCCTTCTTCTTCACGAACAATACCGGCGCACCCCAGGGCGAGACACTAGGTCTAGTGAAGCCCTTATCAAGCAAGTCCTGCAACTGCTCCTTCAACTTCTTCAACTCTGGAGGGGCCATACGATATGGTGAAATAGGAATGGGCTGAGTGCCTGGAGCCAAATCAATGCAAAAGTCGATATCCCTATCGGGTGGCATCCCCGGCAGGTCTGAAGGAAATACCTCTGGGAACTTATGAACAATGGGCACAAAATCCATAGAAGGAACCTCGGCGCTAAAATCGCGAACATACGCCAAATAAGCCAAACATCCCTTATCAACCATACGCCGAGCCTTCATATATGAGATAACCCTGCTGGTAGAATGACCAGGAGTCCGTCTCCACTCCAAACGAGGCAACCCTGGCAATACTAAGGTTAGAGTCTTGGCGTGACAGTCCAATACAGCATGATAAGGGGATAACCAGTCCATCCCCAATATGACGTCAAAATCAACCATATCCAAAAGAAAGAGATCTACACGGTCTCAAGACCCCCAATAATAACTACACACGAGCGATAGACTCGATCTACAACAATCACCCACTGGTGTAGACACATATATAGGTGCACTCAAAGAATCACGAGGCACAACCAGATAAGGGGCAAAATAAGATGATACATTGGAATATGTAGATCTCGGATCAAATAGAACTAAAGCATCTCTACTGCATACTGAAACCGTACATGTGATAACTACATCGGAGACCTCAGCCTCAGGCCTGGCTGGGATGGCATAACATCGGGGTTGGGCCCTACCACTCTGAACTATATCTCGAGGACGGCCTCCTACTGGCTGGCCTCCACCTCTAGCTTCCTGACCTCCACCTCTAACGGCCTGACCTCCACCTCTAACACCTCGACCCCTACCTCTAGCTGGCTGAGCGGGTGGTGGAACACTCGGTGCTTGAACCATGGTACGGGAACCCTGATGCTGAGAGCTGCTCGGTGCTCGAGGGAAAAATCTACCAATATGCATCGTATCGCCACAATTATAACAAGCCCTCCGCTGTTGAGACTGCTGACCCTGACGGCCTGAATAACCACCCTGAAAATTCTAGAGCGGCGGTGCACTTATAGGAGCTAGTGGTGCACTATAGGGCAACTGGTCAGAATAGTGCATATGAGAACTATGGCCACCTGGAGCATCGTGAGAAGCCTGGAGTGCTGAATGAAATGGCCTGGGAAGATGGCCCCTACCAAAAGAAATCCTGCCTCCAGACGAGGCACCACTAAATCTACCCAAATGATGAGGTCTCTTGTCAGACCCCTGACCACTCCCCTGTGATAGAACCATCTCAACTCTCTGGTCCACATTGCTCGCATCCTGAAAAGAAATCTCGCTCCCTGTCTCCTTAGCCATCTGCAATCGAATAGGCTAAGCGAGTCCCTCAATGAACCTCCTCACTCTCTCTCTCTCAGTGGGAAGTATGATAAGAGCATGACGGGCCAAGGCATTAAATCTGGTCTCGTACTGAATAACAGTCATAGAACCCTACTAGAGACGTTCAAACTGCCTCTGATAGTCCTCCCACTGAGTGATAGGTAGAAAATTCTCCAGAAAGAGTTGAGAGAACAGATCCCAAGTCAAAGCCGGTGACCCAGCTGGTCTAGCCGAACAATAATCCCTCCACCAAGTCTTCGCGGAACCTGACAGACGAAAAGCAGCAAAGTCGACCCCATTGGTCTCCACTATCCCCATGTTCCGAAGAACCTCGTGACAGCTGTCCAAATAGTCCTGGGATCCTTTGAGGATGTACCACCATAAGTAGTAGTGAATAGCTTGGTGAACCTGTCCAACCTCCACAAAGCATCAGCAGACATAGCTGCTCCATCACCGGTCTGGGCTACCACACCCGGTTGAACTGCTACAACTGGCTGAGCTGCTGGAGTCTGAAAGTGAGGAGTCGTCTGCTCCGGAGTGCGAGTAGCGGGAGTCTGTGCTCCTCCCCCATCCTGAGAGACGGTTGGTGCTACAGGATTTAAGCCTTCCTGGGCGACACTCTCCATAAGGCCCACTAGATGGACCAGAGCATCCTGAAGTACCAGGGTAGCAATGAACCCCTTTGGGACCTGAGCTGGCCCTGCTGGAACGGTCTGGGCTGGAGCCTCCTCCTCGAACTCTACTTGAGGCTCCGCCGCTGGTGTTGCTGCTCTGGGCTAAGCCTTGCCCCTGCCTCGGCCTTTAGCACGGCCTCGGCCTCGTCCTCTGCCCCTCGTAGGAGCTGCCACTGGGGCTCGGGCTCCTGATCAGCGGATGAAGAAGCCCGGCAAGGGAATCAACAATATCAACAATAATATCCCGGCAGGGGAATCAACAATATCAACAATTGACCCGGCAAGGGATTCAGCTATAACCAATCTCATTTCAACAATCTCTTTACAAAATGGAACATCAATTTGAGTCAATACTCAACAATAGTCAATAAATAGAAAATTTTCACAAGCTTTGTTCAACATTATTAATCATCAAATTGAGCATGATCGATACATATAGAGTAACAACAATCATGGTACAAGACTCACGGGCATTCTTGAAACCAACGTATAGATACTCGTCACCACACTTATACGTCGTACTCGATACAAACACATAGCAAATAGACCACAACTCTTATTCCCTCAAGCTAAGTTTAAGCCAAACACTTACCTCAATTCCATGGACAAATTAAGCCTCTACTACCGCTTTACCTCTCGGCTCCACTTCCAATTCGCTTGTATCTAGCCACAATTTACTTAACGATATCAATAAATGCTAAATAAACCAATTCTAATGCATGAAAATAGATTTCCATTATTTTCCCCAAAAAGTCAAAAATCGACCCTGGGCCCGCTTGGTCAAAACCCGAAGTTTGAACCAAAACCCAATCACCCATTCACTCACGAACTCAAATATATAATTAGTTTTGAAATCGGACCTCAAATCGACGTTCAAATTCCCAAAATTTGAAAATCCTAACTTCTACCCAAAAACACCCAATTTCCCATGAAAACCCTTTGATTTTGAAATGAAATCATGTAAAAAGATGTTATAGATTGAAGAAAATAAGTTAGAAGTTGTTTACCTATGATTTCGGGAAGAATCACTCTTTGAAAAATCTCCTATGGGGTGTTTAGGTTTCGAAAAGTTTTAAAAATGAAGAAGAACCGATCTGAAATTTCACTTAACAGGTCTCTGTTCTCGCAATTGCGACCAGGGTTCGCAAGGATCCTTCTACCTTCGCATTTGCGAAGGATATGTCGCATTTGCGACTCTTGCCTCCTTCAGATTTGCAAAGAGTTCGCATTTGTGAAGACTTCGCATTTGCGAAGTGTATCTCGCATATGCGAGAAATGGCTGGCCCTGGGTTCTTCGCATTTGCGACAAAAGTCTCTCATTTGCGACCCCTGCTTACATCGCAATTGCGATGCCTGATCTCGCATTTGCGAGATCAGAGGCCTGCTACACATCTGCAACACACCAGCAATTCTCCTAAGTCCAATTTCACTCCATGGCGTATCCATAACTCACCCAAGCCCTCAGGGCTCCAACCCAAACATGCACGCAAGTCTAAAAACAACATACAGACTTGCTCATGTGATCAAATCATCAAAATAACATCAACAACTACGAATTCAACCTCAAATTCATGAAATTCTTCAAGAACATTGAAATTTCCATTTTCTCAACTATAGGTCCGATTTATACCACACCAATTCCGATTCTTACCAAATTTCACAGATTCGACATTTTTATTATTTTAAACTTGTACCGGGCTCCGGAACCAAGATACGGGCCCGATACCATCAAGAACATGCATCATTTCATTTCAAAAAGCCTTTATATTTTTCAGCAAACAATTTTTTTTAAAAATTCTTTTCACGGGCTTGGGACCTCGGAATTTGATTTCGGGCATACGCCCAAGTCCCATATTTTACTACGGACCCTACGGGATCGTCGGATCATAGGCCCGGGTCCGCTTACCAAGAATGTTGAGCAAGGTCAACTTTAATCAATTTTAAAGGCCAGTTTCATTATTTTACTTAGATTTCACATAAAAACTTTCCGGAAATGCGCCCGGACCGTGCACGCAAATCGAGGTGAGACAAAAGAGGGTTTCAAGGCTTCGAAATACAGTTTCGACTTCTAAAACAAGAGATGACCTTTAGGGTCATCACAATAAGCTAACATTTTGTAAATTGATATGTTGATTGTGTTGTGGTGTTTGAGAATATATCGTATTGATCAAATTAGTTACAAATGATTTAAAATAAGTAATTATTCTAATTTTTAACTTTGTATGGAAAATATATGAGAAATATGAATTTACAAATAAAAATGTCGTGAGAGTCGGATTACTATATATTTTGCTAAACTTGTCGAGAGTATTTGATCCTTGAGATCACTTGTACTGCGTATGGTTGGATGGTTAAGAGCGTAGATTTTTTTATGCTTCAGAATGCTTAAGAAAAATAAAATATTTTTTTCTAAGCGCTTCTTGTCCTAAACATATAGATTCTGTAAGCATAAATTATAATTCTACCAGGATCTTGAATATGATAATCTTACATGTAATCGTTACAGAAAACATACCTGAAGCGGAATCCATTATCTTGAAGCGGAAGCGTTAATTGAAATTGGTTTCTCGCTCCTTGCCCTAGCTTTCGTTACCGCCGCCTTTAGTGATGGAAGAGAGGGAAAAAATGCAGTAACCCTAAGGTGGGGAGAGGACCAATTTATAGAGGTTCTCATTTAATCTGGTACGTCCATCAAGTAACCGATCGGACGGATGAGATTTGCTCATTAATTAAATATTAATTATGGGCCTAATCTTATTTGGCCATATATACACGTAGGAAATAACTTACATTCTCCCATTTGGCCCAATAATCACATAATATTAATATTTAATATAAGAACATTAGTTGCGCAAAAACAAATCTCTTCTATAATGTCCATCATAAATACCATAATATGATAAACTACTAAATGTGAGTTATGGCGGTTATATATAATTTGTCTACATACTCCCTTCCATATACTACAACATTAGCAACTCATTACACTAGGTCCATAAGCTATAAAATATTATGGTCCACCATAATGTCTCATTGAGACTTATCCTGTAACATCTCAAAACAATAATGTGTACACCATTATGAGAAACAGGAAATCACTAATGTATATCAGAAACACATAATGAGCTCAGAGTGTCAAAACATCATAAATACATCAATCATAAATACAGCCAAGACCCATTCTATGTACATGTTCTTTAAATATCTTTAGGTGTAAACCTTTCGTTAACGGATCTGCAATCATGAGATCTGTTCTAATATGCTCAAGTGACACTCTTTGTTTCTGAACTTCCTCCTTGACGGTAAAGTACTTTAATTCCATATGCTTGGCACCTTTGGAGTACTTATCGTTCTTGGAGAAGAATACTACTGCAGAATTATCACAGTAAATTATCAGCGGCTTGGTAATGGTGTCGACAACCCCAAGTCCTGAAATAAAGTTTCGCAGCCATAATGCATGAATTGTGGCTTCAAAACATGCCACAAATTCTGCTTCCATCGTGGATGTAGCAATGACAGACTGTTTGGCACTCTTCCACGATATTGCTCCTTCAGCTAATTGGAACAAATAACCAAACGTGGATTTTCTAGTGTCAATACATCCAGCGAAATCTGAATCCGAGTATCCAACAACTTCCAAATGCTTGGATCTCCTATACATGAGCATGTAATCCTTCGTTCCTTTTAGGTACCTCAAAACTTTCTTTGCAGCTTTCAAATGATCAGTTCCTGGGTTACTCTGATATCTTCTCAACATTCCGACCGCAAAACTAATATCCGGTCTTGTGCAAGTCTGAGCATACATCAGACTACCAACAATAGAAGAGTAAGGAATTGATTCCATTTCTTTTCGCTCTACATCATTATTAGGGCATTGCATGAGACTAAATTTGTCCCCCTTTTGAATTGGAACAATTCCTGCTGAACAATTGTTCATACTAAATCTCTCTAGAACTCTTTCGATATAGCCTTTCTGAGACAATCCCAATAATCCTTGTGATCTATTACGGAATATTTCTATTCCTATCACATAGGATGCCTCACCCATATCTTTCATTTCAAAATTCTTAGAGAGAAAATCTTTAGTCTCACGCAATATGCTTAAATCATTAGCAGCAAGTAGAATATCATCAACATATAGGACTAAAAATATAAACTTGCTCCCACTGATCTTTTGGTATATACACCGATCAACGGTATTTTCCACAAATCCAAAAGATGTTATGGTATTGTTAAACTTTATATACCATTATCGTGAGGCTTGTTTATCTCCATATATTGACTTCTTCAGTTTACACACCATTTGACCTTTTCCTTTAGTTTCGAAACCCTCTGGTTGGTCCATATAAACTTCCTCCTCGAGATCTCCATTAAGAAAGGCAGTTTTCACATCCATTTGGTGTAACTCTAAATCATAATGAGCCACCAAAGCCATAATAATTCTTAATGAGTCTTTCTTTGAGACACGTGAAAAGGTCTCTTTATAATCAATGCCTCCTTTCTGAGTATAACCCTTGGCAACAATCCTGGCTTTGTATCTCTCAATATTGCCATTTGAATCGTGTTTGGTCTTAAAGACCCATCTACACCCGATTCTTTTAGAGCTTTCTGGCAATTCAACAAGATCCCAGACTTTATTGTATTCCATGAATTTTAACTCTTCCTTCATGGCATTAATCCATTTGTCAGACTCATTACTTTCTATGGCTTGTGAAAATGAAACCGGATCCTTATTAAGACCAATGTTAAAATCTGACTCTTGCAAATAAACCACGTAATCATCCGAAATAGCCGATTTTCTAACTCTTTGAGATTTTCTTAATGGCATTTCTTGTGGTTCATTTGTGTCAGATATTTGTGAGTTAGTTTCTTCATGAAGTGTTTCATCCAAATGTTGCTCGGTGTTGTCAAAGTGTTCTTCAACAACTGGAACAATATTTGGTATTTGTGTGGAAGTAGGCACATTCGTGGGTAATAGAATATTGACCCTCACCTCTTTAATTTCCACACTTTGCTTTTCAACACTCCCACTAACTTCACCATTCTCAATGAATCTTGCATTACCGGTTTCAACAATCCTCGAACTATGATTTGGACAGTAAAACACATACCCTTTAAATTTCTCTGGGTAACCAATAAAGTAACCACTTACTGTTCGAGAATCTAATTTCTTTTCTTGTGGATTATAAACTCTAGCTTCCGCTGGCAACCCCAAACATGCAGGTGCCTTAAACTAGGTTTCCTTCCTGTCCACAGTTCAAAAAGGGTCTTTGGAACTGCCTTACTAGGAACCCTGTTTAATAAATATACAGCGGTTTTAAGAGCATACATCCACAATGATTTGGGTAATGAGGAATTACTTATCATGCTCCTAACCATATCCATAAGTGTTCGATTACGCCTTTCTGCAACACCATTTTGTTGAGGTGTTCCTGGCATAGTATACTGTGCACATATGCCACGTTCCTCGAGGAACTTTGCAAATGGATATTGTCCCGACTCATTATATTTTCCATAATATTCACCACCTCTATCTGACCTAATGATTTTCACCTTTTTATCTAATTGCCTTTCAACCTCATTAAAAAACACCTTGAGAGCATCTGCTGCTTGAGATTTTTCTTTCAGCAAATAGATGTATCCATAACGTGAAAAATCATCGATAAAAGTGATAAAATATTTCTCTCCACCAAAAGACGGAACATCAAAAGGTCCAAAAATATCGGTGTGTATAATTTCAAGAAGCTGGGTGCTTCTTGTGGCACCTTTCTTACTATGCTTGGTTTGCTTTCCCTTAATGCAATCCAAACATATAGTAAGATCAGTAAAATTTAGATTCGGAAGAATCTCATTCTTTACTAATCTTTCTAACCTTTCTTTGGATATATGACCCAAACGTCTATGCCACAAGTAAGCAGAACTTTCATCTAGTGAACTACGTTTAATTCCAACATTATGTTGAACAGTAAAAAGGGATTCAGAAAAACCAATATCGAGTTTCAATTTATATAAACCATCACTAAGAAAACCAGAACCATAAAAAATATCATTCTTATATAAATTGAAACATCCATTTCCAAACATTAAATCAAATCCAGAAATATCAAGTCTTGAAAGAGAAATCAAATTCCTAGAAACTGAAGGTACATAAAGAGTCTGTAATAGATCAAGGTGACGTCCAGTCTCCATGACCAAACGATAAGTCCCTATGCCTTCAATTGGAGCCTTCATACGATTTCCCATGAACAAGAAATCCTTATTTGGATTTGTAGTTTGGATCGTAAGGAATCCCTGCAACGTAGTAGATACATGAGCAGTTGCACCAGAATCAAGCCACCAAGTATTATTAGGAACTTCTACTAAATTTGATTCGAAACATACAAAAGCACTAATTGTACCTTTCTTTTCGAACCAAGCTTTACGTTCCAGGCAATCTTTCTGATAGTGTCCTTCCTTGTTACAGAAAGAACACGTATCTGCCTTATGTTCCTTGTTAGCATCCTGTTGAGCTTTAGCATGTGCTTTCTTCTTCTTGAACTTGTTGGCCTTCACTTTCAGTCCTTTACCAGCTCCTTGACCCATGAGGTTAATTGAATGACTCCCTTGTTTCTTAAGTCTTGACTCCTCCTGAGTAAGCATATTGGACAATTCACTAACATTCCACTTATCCTTAATAGTGTTATAGTTAATTTGAAAAGGTCCATACACAGGAGGTAACGAGTTCAGAATAAACTGAACCAAGAAGGAGTCATTCACTTTCATCCCCAAGGCCTAAAGTCTTGCTGCAATGTTAGTCATCTCGATGATATGATTTTGCATACTACACGACCCATCAAACTTCATGGTCGTGAGTTCAGCCAATAGTGTACCAGCGAGAGACTTATCTGCAGAACGAAAATGTTCTTCCACAAACTTCAGGTATTCCCTGGCACTTTATGTTTGTGGAATAGTACTCTTAATGTTGTTGGCAATATTCATTCGCATAAACATAAGGCTTAGCCTGTTAGAGCGTTCCCATGCTTTATGGAAAGACTTCTCATCTGCACTGCTCGAATCGGTAATGGCAGCGGGCTTATCATTCAGCAGAGCCAAGTCAAGATACATCACACCTAAGTGGAACTGGACTTGTTCACGCCATTCAGAGAAGTTCAATCCGTTGAACACAGTAACAGACGAAGCAAGCGAATGAAAAGGAATAGCTGCAAAATAGATAATACATGCTCACAAATCAATATGGATTCAACAAAACAGTTAAAGCATATCGCATTTCTCCTTTGGGTAAATACTACGACACACTGTCATAATTTAAATGTCATTTAGTCTTTAATAGATAATTAAATATTTTTAACCAAATATATATGCCATCTTTGGACAGACAATATATATTTGACTAAGAATATTAATTTACCTCATCATATTCACTATCCATAGAGTAATTGATTTACCTTTGGGTAAATCCTTAAGTTCTAGTAATAGAGAAAATTAATTTATCCACTAATTTTTAATTATAGGCATTTCATTAATTTCATGGATAAACTATAATTTTATGTATGCATATTTTTCATAAACATACTAGTTTGGCCACTTTGGTGACTAACAAACTATATAACATAAGTGCACACATAAAATAAATATCAGGAAATTTTATGCATGTGAATATTTTAAAACATCTAGTTTGGTCACCTTGGTGACTAACAAACTATATATACATTAATCACATACATAAAATAAACAATAAATAGTTTCACCAACTCTTTTTCAGAGATTATACTCCACTAATACATATCAAATTCACAACTATGTAAAGCAAAACTTGTTGTTTGTGATTGTTTAACCACTAAGACCATGAGAAAGGAAAGACAATTCACACAAATAGGAATGCATTCTGTGTCATCCATGGCTGAAGCAGAATCCCTGTTGGTGCCGTTTTCAAAGTTCTATGAACATTCTAGGCCCTAAGTTACTCACTGAACATAATGGGATTTCATGATTAGATTCGAAAGTAGTATAGATTGTAACGGTGATTTTGAAGCAATTCGACAATTTCGTCGGAACTGTTCTACATACACAATAATTAATCTAATCCTTCTTTCACGAAAATTATCAATTTAAATATCTAGGCTCATGATACCACATGTAAGCATAAATTATAATTCTATCAGGATCTTGAACATGATAATCTTACATGTAATCGTCACAGAAAACATACCTGAAGCGGAATCCATTATCTTGAAGCGGAGCGTTAATTGAAATTGGTTTCTCGCCCCTTGCCCTAGCTTTCGTTACCGCCGCATTTAGTGATGGCAGAGAGGAAAAAAAATGCAGTAACCCTAATGGGTGGGGAGAGGACCAATTTATAGAGGTTCTCATTTAATCCGGTACGTCCATCAAGTAACCGATCGGACGGATGAGATTTGCTCATTAATTAAATATTAATTATGGGCCTAATCTTATTGGGCCACATATACACGTAGGAAATAACTTATAGATTCTACCCACAAAACAGAAGTATTCGTATAATTTTTTTGTCTCAGTTTTGAACAATTGATAAGCCTTTGATCGTTCCGAGGAAATTATTTGAAAGGAGAACATATTTTGCTTATTTTGGTGTACACTCGTATATACATGACACCACACATTCATTACAATATATTTCTGAGTGAGTGAATGCCCAGACAATATTCTTTTTAAACATTGAGAATATTATATTTTTCTGAAGATAAATGTAAATTTATGAAGTATGAGTAAATGAATCAATGTATTGGAACGTAAGGACAGGATTCAAGAATTCAAGTGAAATTAAGTGAATATAGTGTATTCTTGTCCTCTTCCATATCTTCATAAAAAGTCTAACCAACTATGAACAAAGCGCCAAAATAACTTTAGATGTTGTTTTCAGTTAGAGTATAATTTTTGCTTCATTTTTCTAATTTCTAATGATAGACAAATAGAATTAAACGTGCTTGGAAATAGGAAAGTTGGGTCATTGTTTTCCAATTATCTCATTTCAGTATGTTGAAAATTTCTGATATGCCTGAGGTTCATAATGAAAATGAACACTCTTTGCCAATGATCTAATATTTTAGTTTAAGCTTTCTCAGTATTTGGAAATTTATTTGGTGAGATACAAGGGTTTGAATCTTATGAAATTAAGTGCAATGTACAATGGTCAAACTGGATCATTTTTGTCTCGGGATCTTTTATTTTTTTTTTATCATATGGAAATTAGAATTACTTCATGTTTATCTATTTCTATCCATGTGGGGAGATCTTTTTCCTCACATCTCCATTCTTTTTTCTCTTTTAAATTAGGAGGATTAGTGTTTGGCCAAGATATAATATATCTCTTCCCTTAATTGTAGTGAATCTTTGGTTTTATTTAGCGAAGAACCGTTTCACTCGGCATCGAATGATCTTTTGAGTACTGAATTGTTTCTACATGAAGATAAACGTGTGTAGAGTTATTTTATTAACAAAGAACTTTGCAAAGTTCTTATTTATTTGGCTTTATTTGTTTTTGGGTTGAAAGAAAAGTAGCTTCCTATAGATTGCACAATGTTGACTCTTAGACAACAAGATTGTTCTTTATATATAGACGATCACAAAAGCCAATTGGAATAACATTCTTATATCGTACATTACTGGCTAATCTTAGATCAAGAAGTATGATAATGTTGGCTACTGCAACCAGTAGTGGCTGCAATATTACCAGGTCATACAAAATATACTACAATCAATCGAGATACACGTGCAATGCACGTGCCGTGAAACTAGTATATTATAAACTTGACCAATTCGGTAGAGAAATCGAGGAATAACTATGTGTGCGGGTCCAAGAATCATTTTTTAAATATCACATTGCTCACAAAATTAAGACAAAATATATATGTAAATAGAAACTTATATAGGATTGCCACCTTGTACTAAATGTTAAGCGTTGCAAATTTGAGTTAAAACTCAAAGATACACTAACAAAAATAAATATGTTCGGCAACAATAAGTAAAAATAAACACCCAAAATAAAACAGTTTACTTTTAGAAAATGCTTCAGCAAGAGAAGTTTAGTGACATCCACATTCAACACCTTCATGCATATCAAGTTTCATCACCTGATACAGAAAAATCAAAGATGAACGTTCTCTACTACCCTACACTTAAATATGACAAAGTGACGTATCCATGAAAAGCTATTAAGTAATATAATCTCAAATTAAATGTGGTTATGTATCTGTCAAGGAAATTCGCGAGAGACAAGACACAAATTATTTTTAAGGACCATGACAATATTAAGACAAGAAAAGTTATAGGCTAGTGCAATTCTTCAGAAAAATATTATATGCAATAACATTGTGATCTCCCTAGTATGGTGACAAAATTAGACTTAAGGAAGCGATGCTAGTTCTAGCAATATGGCACCAGTTTTAAACAGTTAGCACAGAAGAAGAAATTAGAAGAACATATCAACACATCAGGGGAAGAAGATTATTTTTAAGGACCATAACAATATTCAAACAAGAAATCTTATAGGCTACTGCACTTCCTCAGAAAAACTGTTATAGGCTACTGCTTAGTGATCTTTATAGTATGTTGACAAAATTAAACTTAAGGAAGCGATATTAATTCCAGCAATGTGGCACCTGATTTTAAACAATTAGTACAGAATAAGAAATTAAAAGAACATACTAATCCATCAGGGAAAGAATTTCCTGTAATTAAGTGTTATGGCATGATCATGAGGCTTCAAACAACTTATATATATATATATATATATATATATATATACATATATAATTTTCCTAAATTCAAATCCAAATCATACAGCTGGTATACAGGTAAAAACGGGGCGAATGATCACCCCGATTTCCCGCTGGGGCAAACGAAGCAAGGACATAACTACAGGAAATCGGAATCGAAGCTAGGAACCCCTCGTACCAAGGTCCGAACAAAGCACCTGCCAGCGGAGCCATCGAGACCACACTCCCGGATCCGGTTCGAGCTCCAAGACCTCGAAAAACATCACCAAACGTCCGCACACGATGAATAAAGGGCCGTGATATCCGTGCCCAACCGGATATCACGGCATACATCTCGGCCCGTATCGACAGCAGATCAGTGATTAACGAAAAAGAAGATTTTTACCTTTTTTAGAGTTATACTTGGAATGAAACTTTACTACAATATAAAGGGAGTGATTTTTATTAAAGAAATAACACACTGTAACACGCATATCAAGGCAATATACATTTGTTTTCTCTGCTTCTAAGAGTTATTCGAAGTTCTTATTTTGCTCATAGTTCTTCATAAGTATTTGGCTTCAAATCGAGGGCAGAACATTTACTAAGCTCAGACCCGAGCTCGAGCCTAACATCACAACTAGTTTGGTTATTTATTCTATCTTCAATTCACTCATGTAACGTTATTGATCACTTGTATTGAATTAGTCCACATATCCTTAAAACCGCTTATAAATTCAATTGTTATCCATTTTCTTTTAAGAAAAAATAGTTTGGCGCCCACCGTGGGGCTGAGGTAATAGTGGTAGTTTGATACAAGACTCTATAACATACCCTATTTTACACTTGTTCTTTAAGGTCTCAATTTCACGTTAGCTAAAAATGTCAAATTCTCAATTTGCTCACTTGAACATTGAGGATGGGTCTGGCCATCATGGCAAAAACAACAATTTGTTGCCCAGCAATGAGGTTATGCTGATCCCAACCGAGTCCCAGATGCAGACCCAATCGATGCCAACTCACATGTGGCCATCGACCCAACCTGTCGACCGACCTGAGAACAGCATTCGTGGAGGGGCCCGACAAACAACTCGGGTAAGCCTGAAGGTGAAGATGGCGGGATCAATCTGCGAGTGATGTTTGAAATGTGATAGGCCTAACAGGCGGCAATAGCACAGCTGAAGAATCAAAGCCGCGCCCCCAACAGAGTTGAGCGAGAACCATCCCGGGAAAAAACATCCAAAGAAATAAGCAAGTCACAGAAAGGCTGGGTGAAGCTGAGCCCGGGACCAACCCCGAAATAATAAAAATGCTTGAGGAACTAACAAAGCGGGTGGAATCGGGGGAGAAGAAAATTGAGGCCAACGACAAAAAAGTGGAGACCTATAACTCTAGAGTCGATCAAATCCCAGGAGCACCCCCGATATTGAAGGGCCTGGACTCCAAGAAATTTGTCCAAAAACCTTTTCCTCCGAGCGCGGCGCCGAAGCCAATCCCGAAGAAGTTTTGTATGCCCTATATTCCAAAGTATAACGGAAACACAGATCCAAATCAGCACGTGACGTCCTACACATGTTCCATCAAGGGAAACGACTTAGAAGATGATGAAATTGAGTCAGTTTTGCTAAAAAGGTTCGGAGAAACCCTGTCAAAAGGAGCAATGATATGGTATCACAACTTACACCCAAATTCTATTGATTCGTTTGCTATTGTCAAAAAATGCTTTTATGAAAGCTCATACCAGGGCCATCAAGGTTGAGACCAGAAAATCGAATATTTTCAAGGTAAAACAAAGAGACAATGAAATGCTCAGGGAGTTCTTATCGAGGTTTCAAATGGAACATATGGACTTGCCTCCGGTTGCGGATGATTGGGTTGTTCAGGAGTTCACTCAATGACTTAACCCCCAAAGATCCTTGGCTTCACAATAGTTAAAACAAAATCTAATAGAGTACCCGACGGTAACTTTGGTCGACGTCCATAACAGGTACCAGTCAAAAATAAGAGTTGAGGACGATCAGCTCCCCTCCGGGTCTGTTTTATCCCATCAGAACTAATGACAGGTCCAAGAGAGTTGTCGATCATGAACCAAGACCGAACAGATACATGTATCAACCGTATAGCGGAGATCGAATGAGTAAAGGATCCGGCGTAACCCTACAAGAAACGAGAAGAGGAACGCTCGGGGCTATAGTAGCCAGGGACTCAAGAGCAAAAACGGTTTCGATAGGCTACTTGGGGCCAGGGAGGCACCAACGTTATCGAAATATAACTTCAATGTCGATGTTGCCAGCATCGTATCTTCATAGGGCGCATCAAGGATATCAAGTGGCCTCAACCATTGCAGTCCGACCCTACCCAGAGAGAGCCTAACTTGATGTGTAAGTATTAGGGCACTCATGGCCATAGAACCAAGGACTGCCGAAAGTTAAGAGAAGAAGTGGCCCGATTATTCAATAACGGGCATCTCTAGGAATTTCTATGTAATCGAGCCAAAAATCACTTCACGAACAAGGACTCCAACAAACAGACCGAACAAGAAGAACCTCAGCACGTCATCAACATGATCATTGGAGGGGTCAATATCCCTCGAGGGCCGATAATAAAACGCTCTAAAGTATCTATCACGAGGGAGAAACACATCCAAGATCATATCCTAGAGGGAACCATTTCATTTAATGACGAGGATGCCGAAGGAAACGTGCAACCTCATAATGACGCACTCGTAATATCTATACTTATCAATAAATCTCGAGTTAAGCGTGTGTTGATTGATCCAAGTAGCTCGGCCAACATCATCGGATCAAGGGTCCTAGAACAGTTGGGTCTAAAAGACCAAAGAATTCCATCAGTTGGGTTTTGAACAGATTTAACATGGTATGGGAAACTACCAAAGGAGAAATAACTTTGCTAGTAAATACCGCCGAGACGATTCGGGAGACCAAATTCTACGTGATCGAAGGGGACATGAGGTATAACGCCTTATTCGGAAGGCCTTGGGTTCACAATATGAGGGCAGTACCCTCGAAATTACACCATGCACTGAAGTTCCCCACACCGGGAGGAATCAACACGGTTTACGGAGAGCAGCCTGCCGCAAAAGAAATGTTCGCAGTCGATGAGGTGATCCCGGTGTCGGTGCTCTCGAAATCAAAGAACACGGAGCCGGTTAGGAAGGAAAAAACTAAATAGCAATCACCGATACCGGCCCCGGCCAAACCAGAGGAGCAGGTAGTAAGCAAGGATGATGATTACGGAGTCCCTAGGTCGTTCATCGCCCCTGATGATTTCGATGCCACCAAATCAACGGTCAAGAAGCTGGAGCAAGTTATATTGATCGAACACTTGCCCCAATCGGAAGGTACACCTGGGCACGAGGTTAGCTCCCAAGCTCAGGAAAAAACTCATTAAATTCCTTATAGCTAACGTAGCTTCTTTGGACCTTATCAAGTGGTTAGGAAGATCAGCCCAGTGGCCTATGAGTTGTTGTTACTTCCAACCTCTAGGATACTTCCAGTTTTTCACATATCCTAGCTGAAAAAGAGAATGGGGCATGGTTAGGTTCCCTCCATTGATCCACCAGTATGTTCCTCATATGGCACTCCCCTACTGGAACTAGTGGCCATCTTAGCTTGAAAAATAGTCAAAAAAGGTAATGTTGCTGCCACACAAGTCGTAGTTCAATGGGCCAATTTGCTACTAGAGGAGGCCACCTGAGAGGATTACAACTTCATCAAGTCGCATTTCCCATTGTTTTAACCTTGAGAACAAGGTTCCTAAGGGGCATGGTTTATAACGAAGGTCATATGGAGGTGGTTATATTAGTTAGAATAGATGTTTAGTTAATGTTAATTTAAATCATTTAAGATGTAAGTGGTAATTTCGGTCCCATTAAACTTTTTGTATTTTTCTTTTAGTCCTTTTGGATGAGTGGAATCATATGCTCGTGAAGAGTTGTATTTAGCATAGATATTGTACTGGTTTTTGCCTACGTTGAATCAAAATTCTATCTTTTCCTGCTTCTTCTTTTCTCGTTCTCCATTCTCTATTTCTTTTACGTCTGGTTATCCACCATTAAAAAGCTCTGCTAAGCTTTGATTTTGTTACAGGGTGTTACGCCCACCTTGCAATTTCACCGGAGCCCCTGAAAATACATAAAAAAAACACATCAAAATTAGGCAATGACTAAAAAATTATTTTCCCAAAAAGCATTCCTACCTCATATCTCAAATATCACTTCTCTCAATTTTGTACAAACCATAGAATAGGTCTTCATCAAGTGGAATAAGCTTGACAGTTCCATTCGTGAGTATCTTTTTAGTAAGCAAACAAAAATTTCGGAAGTCTTGAACCAGATATCTCAAAAAATTGTGTCTTGCTCGATTGCCGTCTTATTGAAGCACTTGGTTCTTCAATTGGTATCTTCTGAAACCAAATAAAAAGTAAAATGCAGAAATTAAAGTGCACAAGCAATTTTACATGAAAAACCTCCTTGCTCACTGGAGTAAAAACTACAGTTCGCCTCTGGAAATTCTCTGAAAACTTCACTAAACAAAGAAGCAATTTTAGGTTACAACTCAATAACCAAAGGGACTAACTCTAGTACCTTAACTTCTACAATCAACTCAATTATAGCTAAATCTTTCAAGACTATATAAACTCTAGTCCTAAAAGCAACTCAAAATCTCTAGATTTGTTTACCTACTAAAATACTTCTCTATAATAAAATAGATTACCATTTAAGACTGTAATGACTCGGCCGGTTGTTTTGAGAATTAGCGTCCCGTTCGGCGTCTTAAGGTCTTGAGAAGCTTCGTACTGTGTGTTATGACTTGCATGAGTGACCGAGTTTAGTTTTTTGATGATTCGAGGTCAATTTGAAAGAAGGATTCTTGTTTTAGAAGCTTAAACGGTAAGAGTTGACCAGAATTTGACTTGTGTGTAAACGACACCGAAATGGCATTTTGATGATTCCAATAGCTTTGTATGGTGATTTTGGACGTAGGCGTGCGTCCGGATTTGGATTTGGAGGTCCGTAGAGTAATTTGAAGCATTTCGGCGAGAGTTGGAAAAGTTGAAGTTTTGGAAGGTTGAGAGGTTTGACCAAGAGTTGACTTTGGTGATATCGGGATCGGAATGCGATTTCGAGAGTTGGATTAGCTCTGTTATGTCATTTGAAACTTGCATGCAAAATTTGGCGTCATCCCGGGTTGATTTGATATGTTTCGGCACGAGTTTTGGAAGTTGAAAGATTTGGAAATTCATGAGTTTGATTTGTGGTGCGAATTAATAGATTCGACGTTCATTGATGTGGTTGGAGTCCTCTAGCAGGTCTGCGTTATGTTTTAGGACTTGTTGGTATGTTTGGTTGAGATCCCGGGAGCCTCGGGTGTGCTTCGGGGTGAGTTTTGAACGAGTTTGAGCATTTTGGCACTCCTGATGATGTTGTGGAACAATTGAAGTGCGGAGGGAACATTTTGGAGTGAGGATGTGCGACCGCAAACTCCCAAAGTGCGGAGACAGTGGTAATTGTGCAGACCACAGTTGAAAATGTACAGACCACAGTTGAAATTATGCGGTCCGCAGAATTCTTCTCGCGGCCGCAGAAAGGGGATTCTGCAGGTTCGATGGTCGGACTTCGGAAGCTTATATCTTTTGATCTATAAAGAATTTGGAGGTGATCCAAAAACAGAAGTTGTAGCCCCTTGAATCTACTTTCCAGAAGAATCTACCATTAATCATTTGGATATTTGTACAGAAAGTTAGAATCAATTCACTAATGCTTGGTAGTACATTCACCATAGAAGTGCGACCGCAATATTTGGATCGCGATTGCCGAACCTGGGATGTGCGACCGCACCAAAAAATGTGTGGTCAGAAAAATGAGAGGTCAGATTGTGTACTATAACTCAGATTTGGTTAATACACATGAATATATCATTCTTTTCATCATTTAATTAGTGATTTGAGTTGAAAGTTTGGGGAAAAATTTGTAAAAACTTCTTAGACTAAATTTTGGGGATTTGAAAGGCGATTTGAGGTCGGATTTGAGTAATTCTTGTATAGTTGGACTCGTTATCGAATGGGTGTTCAGATTTTTATAATTTTTGTCGGGTTCCGAGGTGCGGGCCCGAGGATTGACTTTTTAATTTTAAATAATAATTGAAGCTTTATTATCCGAAATAGTTTCTTATGAGTTTTATTTGTGCTATGAAATTATTTTAGCTAGATTTTAACCGTCCTAACGTTATTTCACTCGAGAAGTTCATTTTAGAGTAACGGTCTATCTTCTTTGAGGTAAGTATCTTGCCTAACTTCGTGTGGGGGAACTACCCCTTAGGATTTGAGTCTTTTATGCTAATTGTATCATGTAAAGTCCGTGTACGCAAGGTGAAGAGTACGTGCTCGAGCTTATTTGTGGTAAATTGACCTTCTAGGGCTCGAATGTTTTTATATTTATTAGATATGAAGTTGTTTTGTTATGTTAAGTTCCCCATTTATTAGTTTCACCTCTACGTGTTTTATTGGAATTAGTTGCTTCTTATTCCACTCTTATTGCGAATTTGACTCTTGTGTGCCTTAACTGAAGTTGTTACCTCATCGATTGACATGCTATCCTTTCCTAGTTGCTTATCTTTATTTGAAATTATTATTATCTCTTCCGTAATTGTCCATCCTTAATTGAGGTCATGATTATCCTTTCTGTTGCTTATCCTTAATTGTAATTGTTGTACCTATTTCGTGATTGCCAAATCCTAAAAGAATTTAGTTATCCTTTATCATGGTTGACTTATCCTTATTTGGAATTATTGAATCATGTTATCTCCCTTGTTGTTGAATTCTACTTTGTGGGATCGTTGTTACACATCATTCTCCCTTGTTGAATTATCCTTATTGCGACTAGTATTCTCTATTTTGATTATTCTTTGTGAACTCGTTCTACCGTTTGTTTGTGATCGAGAGCTCTTGAGTTGATTTACTTGCCGTACTCTTGTATTATTGTCATTGTTGCTGTTATACTCAGTATTGTGTTGCACGCGGTTCTGCCGTGCATTTGTTATTGTGATGCACGAGGTTTCTGTCGTGCGGTTGTTATTGTGATGCACGGGTCTCTGCCGTATGGGTGTTATTCTGTTGCACGAGGTTTCTGCCGTGCTATTATTACTATTGATACGTGCACATGCGGCGTGACAAGGCGAGCTATATATGTGGGTTGCGCATGTGGCGAGACAAGGTGGGAATATTATTGTGCACGTGTGACTAGACAAGGCGGGTACTTATTTTATTATTGCGCACGTGGCGAGACAAGGTGGGTAATATCGGGGATTGAATCCTAATGACTTGTGATGACCTGGGGCATTATTGTTGTTGATATTTGTGTAGTGGCGTGCCTATCCGGTGTGGGTTATACCGTGTACATTTTGTGATGATCGTTTCTTATGTGCCTTTCATTGTTTGTACTCTTACTAGTTGGTCTGAATTGTGATAAAATACCGGCACAAGCATACACGTAGTTAACCACCCTTAACGGTTTAAGAAGATAGATCTTGCTGTTATTGATCATTCATACACATCCTTGTCTACTTGCCTTCTATGTGAGAATGGCTCTATTGGCACGTGAGTCGCCGTGCAGTTACTTGTTGTAATGAGGGCACAATATGTCAGTTGTTAGGATTCACTAATTAGGACCCGTGACTTGTGAATATTTTGAGGTTTGGTACCTTGTGGATATTATTGGATAAAACCTGGTGTGAAGGTAGTTATTCTCATCTAGTTACTACCGGTCATTCCTTTCATTGTTCTCACCGGATTTAGACTGTGTTCAGCTTACTCCACTGTGTTATTACTCGTTGTTTCTATTTCATATTGCAAGTACCATACTATCGTTGTCATTATGCATAGTTTTGTGGAGATATCTCATTCTGTTAGTTCCACTCTTATACTTGTCCAGGTTACCTAGTCCAGTGGGTGTCTTGACTGTTCCCTTCACTACTCCACCGAGGTTAGTCTTGATACTTACTAGGTACCGCGGTGGTGTACTCATACTACGCTTCTGCATTATTTTTGTGCAGAACGAGGTATTTCGGAGTCATTCGATCGTTAGCTAGCTGTACAGATTTTGCTCAGGAGACTCAAGGTTAACCTGCTGCTGCGTTCGTAGTCTTCGGAGTCACCTTCTGATTTCATACACTGTTTCATCTCTACTTCGAAACAGTTGTATTTTATAGGTTTTCTAGTAGACTCGGTAGAGATTATGACTTGTATTACCGGTTTTGGGATTTGTAAGTCTTGTATAGAGACTTTTACTTTGCATTTTCAGTTGTTATTTAATATTGTTATTGTTTCAATGAATGTTAGGCTTACCTAGTCCCTAAGACTAGGTGCCATCACGACCTCCTACGGAGGGAGATTTGGGTCGTGACAAGTTGTTATCTGAGCTCTAGGTTTATGGTGCTACGAGTCATAAGCGAGTTTAGTAGAGTCTTGCGGATCGATAGGGAGACGTCTGTACTTATCTTCGAGAGGCTACGGAACTATTAGGACAATTTCACTTCTTTCATGCCTGTCGTGCGAGTTTATTGGTCTCGGGGCTTGAGATCTTATCATTCTATTCTCTCACAGATAGTGAGGAAATGAGCTGTAATTATTAATGACACTGCCCCCGGAGCAGGTGTCGCTAGAGGCAGAGGGAGAGGCCGAAGAGGATCACGTGCCGCAGCTAGGGCACCTACTAGAGCAGCAGTTGAGCAGCCGCCAGTAGCTCCGGTTGAGGGACAGGTACCGGAGGCGCCTGCTGTTACCTCCGGACTTCAGGAGACTTTAGCACAGTTCCTGAGTTTGTTTGGTACATTGGCTCAGGCGGGGTTGATTCCGATTTCACCAGCTACTTCACAAATCGGGGGAGGAACTCAGACTCCCGTCGCCCGTACTCTAGAGCAGTGAGTTCACGTTGGTCAGCTTCTAGGTGTCATGGCGACACAGCCTGCGGTTCCAATTCAGCCCGCGTTTAGGGCACCGACATTCGAGTAAGAACAACTTATACTTGCGATGTTCAAGAAGTATGACCCTCCTACTTTCAGTGGTTTGGCTTCTGAGGGTGCACATGATTTTCTAGAGGAGTGCCACCGCATTCTCCGCACTATAGGTATTTTGGAGACCAGTGGGGTTGCTTTTACTACATTCCAGCTTAGGGGAGCGACTTATCAGTGGTGGCGAGCGTATGAGTTGGGTAGCCTAGCCGATGCAACTTCACTTTCATGGACTCAGTTTTCAGAGATGTTCCTGAGGGAGTTTTTTCCACATTCCCTTCGGGATGCATAGCGTGCGGAGTTTGAGCAGCTGCGACAGAGCACTATGTCAGTGTTCGAGTTTGGCGTTAGATTTAGTGATTTGGCTAGACATACACCTACTTTGGTCGCTACAGTTAGAGAGCGAGTCCGTAGATTCATTGAGGGGCTCAGACATGATATTCGGTTCAGCATGACTCGGGAGTTGGAGTCGGATGCTTCATTTCAGCAAGTGGTAGAGATCGCTCGTTGATTGGAGGGTATGTGGGACCAGGAGAGAGAACAGTTGGGGCTAGGAGAGAGAGGACAGACGGGGCTAAGAGAGAGGGCAGCCAAGGTCAGGAGAGAGAGGAGAGGGAGGCTAGGAGGCCTTGTAGACTGGAGAGATCTACTGGTCCTTACTTTGGAGGCAGGGTACGGCATGGTAAAGGTTTTGTGGGTCAGCCAGTTCAGTTTGCACTTCAGGCTTCGCACGGTGTTTCAGGTACTCATGGGTCTTAGAGTACCTGTACCGCATAGTTTCCATAGCCACATCAGCAGAGAGGTTGCTTCGAGTGTGGAGATACCAGCCACATGGTGAGAAATTGTCCCAGACTCAGGACAGATGTGTCATAGCGGGGTATTTAGGCGAGTAGAGGGCGCCCAAGAGGGGGAGGCCCGGTCGTTGATGTGCTTCCTACACTAGGTTTGAAGCCGCTGCACCTGATGATGTCGTACATGTATGGTTTCGATTTGTTATAGAGGAGCCTCATTCGTAATTTGTTTTGTTTCTGCTTATCGGGGTGAGTCCTCTTATTTTGCTTCACATATGGGTGAGTTTCGTGATCTTGTACTCTACTTATGTGTTTACTCCTGTCGGGAGATTCTGTAGTGGTTGCCCGTGTCTATCGTGTTGTTTTTTATTCATTATTGAGAGTTGTGGGACTAGAAGTGAATTTCTGTTACTCATTACGGTAGTTTTGATGTGATTTCCAGATGGTTGGTTACGATTTGTGGTTTAGATGTTCCACTAGTGTGCGAGTTCAGTAAGTGTTGTGATTCTTGTTGGCGAAATTGAATTAGTGGAAGGTTTCGGTTGGTATGATGTGCATTCTACTTGTGATTCAGAGTTGAGGGTGAGACCCTTGGAGATTCATGTGATTTGATGTGTTGAAACCGGGCTCCGTGCCGCAGTGGAAGTTATATCAGGATGAGATCCTTGTGATTTGTTCATATACTTTGATTCTTCCTTGTTAAATTTATTCGTAGTAGGATACTGATAGAAAGTTGTGCCTGTCAAGCTTGTTTAATAGTTCTCTTATCTGTTTCTCCTTACATATTCATTCATTTTCTTGCTGTGCTTATTGAGTTTTAGCTTGTGAGGTGTGTGCCCTGGTGGTGTTAGTTGTGACTGTTGATTCAGGTGAATAGTTTTGAGGTATTCATGTTTATTGCATCGTTGTTAGTGTTGCGAAGGTTTGAAATAGGGTTCTGACGGATTGTGAGGCTAATTGCCGGTGCTGGATTTGATTACGGGCAACTATTGTGATTAGAAATGTTATATGGGCATATGTGTGATGTGTTACGTTGTGTGGTCGTACCTGGTGGGTATAGGCATGAGTTATTGCAGTTGGTTGAGGTTGGTACCGTGTGTTGACGTAGGAATCTGTTCTTTTGGAAGTAAACGAACGGTGAGAACTTGGGTTCCAAGGCTTATTGTGTTGACGGGCTTATGTGGATTGGGGTAACGTGGGATCACCCACAGGTGTAGGTAGGGTGAACACATTCAGTGATTTGATGACTTTGGAACCATTTTTGGCACGTTCGAGGACGAACGTTGGTTTAAGAGGGGGGGGGGGGGCGGGATGTAACGCCCCGGCCGGTCAATTTGAGAATTAGCGTCCCAATCGACGGCTTAAGGTCTTGAGCAGCTTTGTATTGTGTGTTATGACTTGCATGTGTGGCCGAGTTCAATTTTCGGATTATTCGGGTCTATTTGGAAGAAGGATTCTTGTTTTAGAAGCTTAAGCGGTAAGAGTTGACTGGAATTTGACTTTTATGTACACGACTCTGAAATGGCATTTTGATTATTCCAAAGCTTCTTATAGTGATTTTGGACGTAGGCGTGCGTCCGGATTTGGATTTGGAGGTCCGTGGAGTAATTTGAAGCATTTCGGCGAGAGTTGGAAAAGTTGAAGTTTTGGAAGGTTGAGAGGTTTGACCAAGAGTTGACTTTGGTGATATCGGGGTCGGAATGTGATTACAAGAGTTGGATTAGCTCTGTTATGTCATTTAGAACTTACATGCAGAATTTGGCGTTATCCCGGGTTGATTTGATATGTTTCGGCACGAGTTTTGGAATTGGAAGATTTGGAAATTCATGAGTTTGATTTGTCGTGCGATTCATAGTTTTAACGTTGTTTGATGTGGTTTCAGTCCTCGATCAGGTCCGAGTTATGTTTTAGAACTTGTTGGTATGTTTGGTTGAGATTCCGGGAGCCTCGGGTGTGCTTCAGGGTGAGTTTTGAACGAGTTTGAGCATTTCGGTACTCCTGATGATGTTCTAGAACGATTGAAGTGCGGAGGACACATTTTAGACCGAGGATGTGCGGCCGCAAACTCCCAAAGTGCAGAGGCGGTGGTAATTGTGCGGACCACAGTTGAAAATGTGCGTACCGCAGTTGAAATTGTGCGGTCCGCAGAATTCTTCTCGCGGCCGCGGAAAGGGGATTCTGCAGGTTCGATGGTCTGACTTCGGAAGCTTATATCTTTTGATCTTTAAGGAATTTCGATATGATCTAAGAACGAAAGTTGTAGACCTTTGAATCTAGTTTCTAGAAAGGAATACAACTAATCATTTGGATATTTGTACAGAATGTTATGGTCAATTTACAAAAGCCTAGTAGTGCAGTCACCATAGAAGTGCGACCGCACAATTTGGATAGCGGCCGCAGAACCTAGGATGTGCAACCGCACCAAAAAATGTGCGGTCAGCAAAATGAGAGGTCAGATTGTGTACTATATAAACGAGGGTTAGGGTATTATTTCACATTTGGACTTTGGGAGCTCTGTTTGTGGCGATTTTTCGTGGGTTTTTCAAGACATTCATCGGGGTAAGTGATTCTAATATACATGAATATATCATTGTTTTTCATCATTTAATTAGTGATTTGAGTTGTAAATTTGGGAAAAAATTGTGAAAACTTCTTAGACTAAATATTTGGGATTTGAACCGTACAGACGTTATTTCACTCGAGAAGCTCATTTTAGAGTAACAGTCTATCTTCTTTGAGGTAAGTATCTTGCCTAACTTCGTGTGGGAGAACTACCCCTTAGGATTTAAGTCTTTTATGCTAATGGTATCATGCAAAGTCCGTATACGCAAGGTGACTAGTACGTGCTCGGGCTTATTTGTGGGAAATTGACCTTCTAGGGCTTGTAGGTTCTTATGTTTATTAGATATGAAGTTGTTTTGTTATGTTAAGTTCCTCATTTACTAGTTTCACTTCTACGTATTTTATTGGAATTAGTTGCTTCTTGTTCCACTCTTATTGCCTATTTGACTCTTATGTGCCTTAACTGAAGTTGTTACCTCATCGATTGCCACGCAATTCTTTCCTAACTGCTTATCTTTATTTCAAATTATTATTATCTCTTCTGTAATTGTCTATCCTTAGTTCAGGTCATGATTATCCTTTTCGTTGCTTATCCTTAATTGTAATTGTTGTACCTATTTCGTGATTGTTAAATCCTAAAAGAATTTATTTATCCTTTGTCATGGTTGACTTATCCTTATTTGGAATTATTGAATTGTGTTATCTCCCTTGTTGTTGAATTCTTCTTTGTGGGATCGTTGTTACACATCATTCTCCCCTGCTGAATTATTCTTATTGTGACTAGTATTCTCTATTGTGATTATTCTTTGTGAACTCGTCCTACCGTTTGTTTGAGATCGAGTGCTCTTGAGTTGATTTACTTACCGTACTCTTGTATTATTGTCATTGTTGCTGTTATACTCAGTATTGTATTGCACGAGATCTCTACCGTGCGGTTGTTATTGTGATGCACGAGGTTTCTGCCGTGCGATTCTTATTGTGATGCACGAGGTCTCTGTCATGCGGGTGTTATTGTGTTGCACGAGGTTTCTGCGGTGCTATTGTTACAATTGATACGTGCACATGCGGTGTGACAAGGTGGGCTATATATGTGGGTTGTGCATGTGGCGAGACAAGGTGAGAATATTATTATGCACGTGTGGCGAGACAAGGTGGGCATTTACTTTATTATTGCGCATGTGGTGAGACAAGGTGGGGTATGTCGGGGATTGAATTGTGATGACCTGGGGCATCATTATTGTTGATATTTGCATAGTGGCGTGCCTATCCGGTGTGGGTTATACCGTGTACATTTTGTGATGATCGTCTCTTATGTGCCTTTCATTGTTTCTACTCTTACTAGTTGGTCTGAATTACGATAAAATTCTGGCACAAGCATATACGTATTTAATCACCCTTAACGGTTTAAGAAGATGTATCATGCTGTTATTGCTCATTCATAACATCCTTGTCTACTTGCCTTCTATGTGAGAATGGCTTTATTGGCACGTGAGTAGCCGTGCAGTTACCTATTGTAATGAGGGCACAAGATGCCAATTGTTAGGGTTCACTAATTAGGACCTGTGACTTGTGAATATTTTGAGGTTTGGTACCTCGTGGAGATTATTGGATAAAACTTGGTGTGAAAGTGGTTATTCTAGATCATCTAGTTGTTACCTGTCATTCCTTTGCATGTTCTCACCAGATTTAGACTGTGTTCAGCTTACTTTACTGTGTTATTACTCGTTGAGTTCCATTGCTAATTGTTGTTTCTATTTCTTATTGCAAGTACCATACTATCGTTGTCATTACGCGTAGTTTTGTAAAGAGATCGCATTCTGTTAGTTCCACTCTTATACTTGTCCAGGTTATCTAGTCCAGTAGGTGTCTTGACTGTTCCTAGTCACTACTCCACCGAGGTTAGTCTTGGTACTTACTGGGTATCGCGGTGGTGTACTCATATTACGCTTCTGCATTATTTTTGTGTAGAACCAGGTATTTCGGAGTTAGTCGATCGTTAGCTAGCTGTACGGATTTTGCTCTGGAGACTCAAGGTTAACCTGCTGCTGCGTTTGCAGGCTTCGGAGTCACCTTCTGATTTTATATTCGCACTGTTTTATCTCTACTTCGAAACATTTGTATTTTATAGGTTTTCTAGTAGACTCAGTAAAGCTTATGACTTGTATTACCGATTTTGGGATTTGTAAGTCTTGTATAGAGACTTCTACTTTGCATTTGTCAGTTGTTATTTAATATTGTTATTATTTCAATGAATGTTAGGCTTACCTAGTCCCTAAGACTTGGTGCCATCACGACCTCCTACGGAGGTAGATTTGGGTTGTGACAAAGACCAATGAATCAAGACTCAACAACTAAAGAACTAGACAACTTCATCCTCAGGACCAGGTACTTTAGTTGTGTAGTTTGAATTCTTGAAAGCACCTTCTTGCTAAGATTGCTATTTGCCGTGAGTGATTTGCGGTAATTGTGCAAATTAGCATAAGCCTCAATAGCAGCAACATGATGCTTTATAAAAGCGTGAAGTTGGACCGAATTTTTTTTCAATTTTTGCTCCAAACATAAAGAAATTGGTTAAGGTAAACAATCCTAGTAGAACTTTGTTTCCTTAAATAACTCCTACTTCACACGCCTTTCCTTCTATGCAAGTGATTTCATACATTGAATCCTTGTTAAGCATGAATTCTTCCAACTGGTATAATGCTTGTAGCCCACAAAATAAATCTTCCCAAAAATTCTACTTAATTATATTTCAATAGAATAAATTATATTTCAATAGAAACAAAATGGACTAATTAGAAATGCTTCATGCCATTTTCAAACAGATATCGCGTGGACTTTTTGCAACTGCCTTTAACGTTTTTTGTATTATTATCTTGTTTGAATTTGAGAAGCTAGTTAATTGTAACACGCAATAATTCGTTGATATAGAACATAGACGTGCGGTACAGCTATTTGACAAACACGTAGTTCTTTCAATTGATTGAATTAGACTGGCATGACTTCATTTTAATATAGGTTCCTAATGTTAGTTATGATTAAATTATCTTCAGAAAATTAGTTTAGACAATATTCGTCAAGGGAAACTTTGCAGTTTGTACTTATAAAGAAAATATTGCATTTGACTTTGCTATTATTCCTGAATTATGTCCTCAATCATGCTCAAAATCCATCTCAACACAACCTGTCACCTCACTTGTGCAACTATATAACCTAGCCATTCTCAAAGTTATGGCTATCAAAAGAAATTTTAACCAATGGAGACAAAGCTTGGTTTCTTCGCACTATTCATTTCCTTTTCTACATTCCTTTTTCCTGCTTTTTCCATTACCCTTTTTGACCATGACATCAATGATTGGTGCAACAAAGCCCCTTACCCCAATCAAGGCAAGTATTTCATGAACCATGGTGCGTATCATTTCGCACCCAAGCACAAGACGGATTTCAAGAAAATGGCAATGCAAATAGCCATGGAAAGAGCCCTCCAAGCTGAGACTTACACCAAACAACTAGGTGCGAAGTGTCGGAATGAACGCGAGAAGGCAGCTTGGTCCGATTGTGTTAACCTCTACGAGAGCATAATTATCCAACTCAATAAAACACTCGACCCAAATACCAAGTGTACCGATTTTGATACACAAACATGGTTAAGTACAGCCTTAACAAATCTTGAAACTTGTCGAACCGGGTTCGCTGAGCTAGGCGTTAATTCAGACTACATTTTACCTAGTCTCATGTCCAACAATGTGTCTGAATTAATTTGTAACACTTTGGCACTCAACAATATTAATGGGTCCACTTTGAAGCAAACTTACAAAGATGGTTTCCCAACTTGGGTTCATCCAGGTGACAGAAAATTGTTGCAATTATCTTCCATAAGGCCAAATATAGTGGTGGCTCAAGATGGTACGGGGAATTTCCGGACAATTAAAGCAGCGTTAGATGCTGCTGCTAAAAGAAGCGGAAATGGAAGGTTTATTATACATGTGAAGCGTGGAGTTTACAGAGAAAATTTGGAGATTGGAAACAAAATGAAGAATATTATGTTGGTTGGTGATGGGTTGAGGTACACCATTATCACGGGTAGCCGCAGTGTAGTAGGAGGTTCTACCACGTTTAAATCTGCTACTGTTGGTAAGTATTCTGCCATCCTATCTTCTTCTTTTTTAACTAATTAAATGCAAACATAAAATTAAGGAAACTAATCTTGACATTCAAAGTCTTTGTGGAATTAAATAAAGCATGTAAAGAGATAGCTCCAA
Organism: Nicotiana attenuata; assembly: GCF_001879085.1. Taxonomy (NCBI): domain Eukaryota; kingdom Viridiplantae; phylum Streptophyta; class Magnoliopsida; order Solanales; family Solanaceae; genus Nicotiana; species Nicotiana attenuata. The sequence goes on from NW_017671664.1 coordinate 150,025, forward strand.
AAACATGTTTATCTCTTAAACCCCCGTGCTCTCTCTTAAACATATCACTATTTATAAGAGATTTATCAATTTAATGACGTGTGTTTAAATTGCCAAAAATGTAGGAAATTACGTAATTTCTTTTTATATTAATAGAATGCTATTTATATTAACAATTAGAGAGATAAAAGACGAATAATTAATGTATATACTCCTCATAAAAGATGTAATGACATGAAAACTGAACTATTGAACATGTCATTGCTTGATGACAACCAAGTTAATTATTTCAGACTTTCCTAGAGATATTTGATTGTTACGAAATTAGTTATTTCGGTCTCACCCTACTTAAAAATAAATCTCTAATACAGCGATCGAGTTTATAACTTCATGAAATATATATAATTTACGTTGATATTCATGTTCAAACTAAATAGAAATACTCCATCACTTGTTATATTTTATTGTAACTAGTATTATATATTGCAAAAATTAATTTTTTTGACCCTCTTACAAACTTGCAGCTGTTACTGGGGAAGGATTCATTGCTCGAGGCATTACATTCCGCAACACAGCTGGTCCACAAAACCATCAAGCAGTTGCACTGCGTTCTGGATCTGACCTATCCGTTTTCTATCGTTGTGGATTTGAAGGATATCAAGACACGCTTTACGCCCATTCACAAAGACAATTCTATAAAGAATGCTACATATATGGGACAGTTGACTTCATTTTTGGTAACGCCGCAGTAGTTTTGCAAAACTGCATGATATTTGCTAGGAAGCCAATGGATAAACAGAAGATTACTATAACAGCACAAGGCCGCACTGATCCTAACCAAAATACAGGAATTTCAATACACAATTCGCGAGTTATGGCAGCTTCTGATCTTAGGCCTCTGCTAAGTACATTCAAGACATTTTTGGGAAGACCTTGGAAACAATATTCACGTACTGTTTTTATGAAAACGTACCTTGATTCATTGGTAGATCCTGCTGGTTGGCTAGAATGGGATGGTAATTTTGCTTTAAATACTCTCTACTATGGAGAATATAGGAACAGTGGACCTGGAGCATCGACTAGTAGGAGAGTCAGATGGCGCGGATATCGAGTGATCACAAATTCAAATGAAGCAGCAAAGTTCAGTGTGGAAAATTTTATTGCTGGTCGATCATGGTTGCCTGCAACCAATGTGCCATTTCGTGCTGGTCTCTAATAACATGATTCTTTTATAATTGGTGTACTCCTTTTGGTTTTGTTTGGTTAATCCATGTTGTATTGTTTTGCAATTCTTAATCGACAAGTGTGTTTTTGTAAAAGTTATGTATTAATTGTACGTAATAGGTGAATAAGTATCAAAGCATCGGATACTATGATCAACTCTTGTAATGATTGTATTGGGGAAAATTAAGTTCATGTATAGAATTAATTATGAGGTGACATGTCATGACATGTGGACGGGTAAAAGAATGACAGTTGGCAAAGAATAGTTGAAGAGAGATACAAGGAAGTCGGAAAGGATAGGTGCTCGAACCTATTGATATTCAGAAGTCGCATCAGAAGAATGAACCTAAACAGCAAAAGGGGTATAGATACGTATTGTTAGTAATTAATGGGCATTAATCACGGAAAAAGATATGGAATCTGTATTGAATCAGTTATGATTACCAATTATAACGTTACATTAAATGCCATTAATTGTCCATAATGACTCTATTATGAGAGAAATAAAACGTATTACCTAGAGATAGCTATAAAATGTGAGGACTGAACATTTGTAAGGACACGAATACTATTGAAATATCACTACTAGAAATCAGGTGATTTCCGACCGAAATCGATCGGAAATAGGAGTAGTTGGTCGCAAAAGTCAACAAAAATTGGCTGACAGCAAAAAAATAAAATTTCCGACCGATTTCGGTCGAAAATTGGTCAAATATTTGGTCATCCTTGTATATAACGTGCAAAAATAATTATTTATTGAAAATTTGCCATATTTCCGACCGAATTCGGTCGGAAATTAGTCAAATATTTGGTCATGTGCAGAAATAATTATTTATTGAAAATTTACCAAATTTCCGACCGAATTCGGTCGGAAATTAGTCAAATATTTGGTCATACTTGTCAAATATTTGGTCATACTTGTATATGATATGTAAAAATAATTATTTCTGAAAATTTACCAAATTTCCGACCGAATTTGGTCGGAAATATATCAAATATTTATATAATGTACAAAAATAATTATTTATTAAAACTATTTCAAATTTCCGACCGATTTCGGTCGAAAATTGGTCAACTATTTGGTCATCCACGTATATAATGTACAAAAATAATTATTTATTAAATTTTTTCCAAATTTCCGATCGAAATCGGTCGGAAAGTTTGAAATAATTATTTCCCGCCCAAAACAAAAATTATATATATTTAATTAACCAACCGAAATAAGTTAGAATTAAATATTTCCGACCGATTTCGGTCGGAAAAACGATTTTAAAATAATTGCAATATAAATTCATTAATATTTTTTTTTGTGTGTGTGTGAGTAAATAATAAATAGCTTTTAAGTAAATAATATTTAATACATACATACATATATAGACACATACACACACACACACACACACACACACACACACACACATATATATATATATATATATATATATATATATATATAGCTAATGTTATATCGAATATAGCTTATATACTACTATACACTTAGTATATATATTATACTATACTATATATACACATCTTAATATAGCTAATGTTACATCGAATATAGCTTATATACTATATACTTATTGTATATATTATACTATATATATACTGTATACATCTTAATATAGCTAATGTTATATCAAATATAGCTTATATACTATACACACACTTAGTATATATATATATATATATATATATATATATAGACATCTTAATATAGCTAATGTTATATCGAATATAGCTTGCCATAGCTACTATTTACTAAATTACTTCCTATAGCTATGTTTTAACTTGTTATAGATCCCTGAATTTTAATATTCAATACACTTAGTATATACTATACTATACTATATATACATCTTATATCGAATATAGCTTATATATATATATATATATATATATATATATATATATATATATATATATATATATATATATATATATATATATATATATATATATAGAGTAAGTGTATTAGTTGTAATTAGCTTATAGATTGGCATTACACTAAGTATAAGTGCATTTGTAGTATCCTTAAGTAATGTTAGGTTCGATTCGACCTTAAATTGATAATTACATTACGTAGAAGTATATTAGTGACAATTAGGTTATATAAATTGATAATTACACTAACCATGAGTGGATTGGCCGATGATTTATTCTAAATTTATAACACACTACCTAAATGTATAGTATTTGGTCGGAAAAAAAATCGGTCGGAAATAACAGTATTTGGTCGAATATATATATATATATATATATATTATTAATATTGAAATATTGCATATTTTAAATTTTATTCTGTTGTTGTCAATAATATTATTTAAATTTTAATGAATGGAATCTCTTTTACATTTTTAGGTTCAATTAATTAAGGGACACACTATCAGATTTTGGTTTTAAGGGATTGAAAACCCTAATTTTCAATTAGTCTCTCATGCTCTCTCTCTCTCTCTCTAAGAGCAGCCGGCTCACCCCCTGTTGCCTCTCATCTAAAAAAAGCTCTCTCTCTTCATTTGAGAGAAGCTTCCAGCATCTTCCTCCCTTCATAGCCACTGCCGATGTCGGTTTCATCATCGGCTGGCAAATGACCCCATCGCCGACGCTACGCCCTCCCTTCTTCCCTCTCTTCTTCGTTCTCATTTTGTGACGACCCAATGGGGTCATCACTTATTTATTATTCATTCTGTACTTTCGAGGCCTTAAAAACCTCCTCACGGGTTGTCTCGATTTGCGTGCGCAGTCCGGGCGGGTAGCCGGAAGGCTTAGATATGAATTCTGTGAGAAAAATTCTAGATTTTGATATTAAATTGAATAAATTTGGCTTCGGTCAACGTTTTTGATAAACGGACCTGGACCCGTGATTTGATGGTCCCGGAGGGTCCGTAGGAAAATATGGGACTTGAGCGTATGCTCGGAATCAAATTCCGAGGTCCCAAGTCCGAGAAATAAATTTTTGTGTGAAATTATTTTCTGGAAATAATTAAGGAAATTGGAAATGAAATTTGATTAAAAGATTGTGGTATTGGGCCCGTATTGTGGTTCCGGCGCCCGGTACAAGTCTTATATATGATTTAAGCACTTTCTGTAAAGTTTGGTTGAGAACGGACGTCGTTTGACGTGTTTCGGACCCGAAATGGGAATTTTATGTCTTATGAAAAATTTGAGAAGGAATCATGAGCTTTGAGGCTTGATTCGATGTATATGATATTATTTTGGCAATTTGATCACACGCATGAGTTCGTAGGGTGTATTTGAGGTTGTGCGTATATTTGGTTTGGGGCCCCGAGGGCTCGGATGAGTTTCGAGTAGGTTCCGGGAGGTCTTAGACTTAAAAACACCAGATATTGCAGGTCAGGAAAAATTGCAGGCTCCAGGGCGCCCGCGGTCGCCCTAGCGCGGTCCGCGGTGTAGGCCGCACGGCCGCGGTCGTCCTTGCGCGGTCCGCGTGGCAAACTTCAGAGAGCCAGCAGTCTTCAGTTTCACCAGCGCGGCCGCGGTCCTTTTTGCGCGGTCCGCGCTGGGGCTTCAGAGGGTATAAAAACACCGGATTTTCAGTTATTTTCTCACTTTTCAAAAACCCAAAACATAAGAGGCGATTTCCCAAGCAATTCTTTTTCTTCAAAACGATTGGTAAGTGATTTCTAACTCATTTTCTTCACTCCTTGACACCTTTTAACATCATTTCAACGTCAAATC
>NW_017671664.1:157804-187674 GCF_001879085.1 Nicotiana attenuata
CTTCCAGCAGCCGGCAGTGCTCCAGCTCCGCCTACACCTCAGGAGCCTTACAATGCACCTCCAGTTTCTAGCGCGCCTCCTACGCGGGGTGCTTCCAGAGGCCAGTCCAGCAGACCTGCCCTAGCCAGTCACAACCACCGCGTCCTCCCAGAGCTTGTTTCGAGTGTGGTGATACACACCACATGGTTAGGGACTGCCCCAGACTTGGTAGGGGTGCATCTTCAAGGACTGCTCAGCCACAGCGTGCTCCTCAGAGTTCTCAGGCCATGGTCACAGCTCCAGCTGCTACCCCACCTGCCCAGCCGGCTAGGGGCAGAGGTCGGGGAGATAGAGGCCGCCCTCAAGAGAGGGGCCGGACCAGATATTATGTTATTCCTGCTCGTACCGAGGCTGTTGCCTCCGACTCCGCCATTACATGTATTATACTGGTTTGTCACTGAGAGGCATCGGTTCTATTCGATCCGGGCTCTACTTATTCTTATGTGTCTTCTTACTTTGCTCCGCATTTGGGTGTGCCTCGGGATTTTTTGAGTGCCCATGTTTATGTTTCTACTCCTGTGGGGATTCTCTTATTGTGGACCGCGTTTATCGGTCATGTTTGGTTACTATTCGTGGTTTTGAGACCCGAGCGGATTTATTGTTACTCGGTATGGTGGATTTTGACATTATTTTGGGCATGGACTAGTTGTCACCCCATTTTTCTATTCTTGATTGTCACGCCAAGACCGTGACATTGGCTATGCCAGGTATTCCGCGTATTGAGTGGAGTGGCACTTTAGATCACACTCCCAGTAGAGTTATCTCTTTCCTTAAGGCTCAGCGTATGGTTGAGAAGGGGTGTGCTGCGTATTTAGCTTATGTGAGAGATGTCAGTGTTGATACCCCTTCTGTTGATTCAGTTCTAGTGGTACGGGATTATCCCCATGTGTTTCCAGCTGATCTTCCGGGCATGCCGCCTGATAGAGGCATTGATTTTGGCATTGACCTGTTGCCGGGCACTCAGCCCATTTCCATTCCTCCGTATCGTATGGCTCCTCCTAAGTTGAAGGAGTTGAAGGAACAGTTGCAGGAATTGCTTGGTAAGGGTTTTATTCGACCCAGTGTTTCACCGTGGGGTGCTCCTGTCTTGTTTGTGAAGAAGAAGGATGGTTCTATGCGTATATGTATTGATTATCATCAGTTGAACAAGGTCACAGTGAAGAACCGTTATCCTTTGCCTCGTATTGATGATCTGTTTGACCAGCTTCAGGGCGCACAGGTGTTTTCTAAGATTGACTTGCGCTCGGGTTACCATCAGTTGAAGATTCGGGAGCTAGATATCCCGAAGACTGCCTTCAGGACTCGGTATGGTCATTACGAGTTCCTTGTTATGTCATTTGGGCTAACCAATGCCCCAACAGCTTTCATGCATTTGATGCACAGTGTGTTCAGGCCATATCTTGACTCATTCATTATTGTCTTTATTGATGATATTCTGGTGTATTCCCGGAGTCGGGAAGATCATGAGTAGCACCTGAGGACAGTGCTTCAGACCTTGAGGGAGAAGAAGTTATATGCAAAGTTCTCAAAATGTGAGTTTTGGTTGAGTTTTGTGGCATTCTTAGGCCACGTAATTTCGAGTGAGGGTATTCGGGTGGATTCGAGGAAGATAGAGGCTGTACAGAGTTGGCCCAGGCCGTCCTCAGCCACAGAGATTCGCAATTTCCTTGGTTTGGCGGGCTACTACCGTCGCTTCGTGGAGGGATTTTGATCGATTGCGGCCCCTATGACTAGATTGACCCAGAAGGGTGCCCCATTTCAGTGGAAAGAGGAGTGTGAGGCGAGCTTTCAGAAGCGCAGGACAGCTTTGACTACAGCCCCAATTTTGATGTTGCCTACCGGTTCGGGGTCTTATATTGTCTATTGTGACGCCTCGAGAGTTGGCCTCGAGCGGTGTCGATGCAGGACGGTAGGGTGATTGCCTACGCGTCCAGACAGTTGAAGATACATGAAAAGAATTACCCTGTCCACGACCTTGAGTTAGCTGCCATTGTTCATGTCTTGAAGATCTGGCGTCATTATTTGTACGGTGTGCCTTGTGAGATCTATACTGACCATCGGAGCTTGCAGCACTTGCTCAAGCAAAAGGATCTAAATATGCGTCAGAGGAGGTGGTTAGAGTTGCTGAAGGATTATGATATCACTATCCTGTATCACCCGGGCAAGGCCAATGTAGTGGCGGATGCCTTGAGTCGCCGGGCGGAGAGTTTGGGGAGTTTGGAATATTTACCAGCTTCGGAGAGGCCTATGGCAATGGATGTTCAGGCCTTAGCCAGTAAGTTCGTGAGATTGGACCTTTCGTAGCCCTGTCGGGTTCTAGCCTGTGTGGTTTCCCGGTCTTCTTTATTTGATCGTATCAGGGAGCAACGGTATGAAGACCCTCATTTACTTGTCCTTAAGGACAAGGTGCAGCATGGAGATGCCAGGGATGTGACCATCAGAGATGACGGGGTATTAAGGATGCAGGGCCGGATTTGTGTGCCCAATGTTGATGGGCTCCGGGAGTTGATTCTAGCAGAGGCCCATAGTTCGCGGTATTCCATCCATCCGGGTGCCGCGAAGATGTATCGGGACTTGAGGCAGCATTATTGGTGGAGGCGGATGAAGAAGGATATAGTTGGGTATGTGTCTAGATGCCTCAACTGCCAGCAAGTGAGGTATGAGCACCAGCGACCTGGTGGGCTACTTCAGCAGATAGAGATCCCGGAGTGGAAATGGGAGCGCATCACCATGGATTTTGTATCGGGACTCCCACGGACCTTGAAGAAGTTTGATGCCATTTGGGTCATTGTAGATCGGCTGACCAAGTCCGCTCACTTTATTCTAGTGTGTACCACTTATTCATCGGAGCGGTTGGCGGAGATTTATATCCGGGAGATCGTCCGTCTGCATGGGATTCCAGTTTCCATTATTTCAGACAGGGGTACTCAATTTACATCGCGGTTCTAGAAAACCGTTCAGCAGGAGTTGGGTACTCGGGTGGAGTTGAGCACAGCATTTCACCCTCAGACGGACGGACAGTCCGAGCGCACTATCCAGATTCTTGAGGATATGCTCCGTGCGTGTGTGATTGATATTGGAGGGTCTTGGGATCAGTTCTTTCCATTAGCGGAGTTTGCCTACAACAACAGCTACCAGTCGAGCATCCAGATGGCTCCTTACGAGGCTTTATATGGTAGACGGTGTCGATCGGTTGGATGGTTTGAGCCGGGAGAGGCTCGGTTGTTAGGTACGGAGTTGGTTCAGGAGGCCTTGGACAAGGTCAAGATCATTCAGGATAGGCTTCATTCAGCTCACTCTAGGCAGAAAAGTTATGCAGACCGCAAGGTTCGAGATGTAGCATTCATGGTTGGTGAGCAGCATTCATGGTTGGTGAGCAGGTATTCCTCCGAGTATCGCCTATGAAGGGCGTGATGAGATTTGGGAAGAAGGGCAAGCTTAGCCCTAGGTACATTGGTTCGTTTGAGATTCTTGATCGAGTGGGAGAGGTGGCTTATAGACTCGCATTGCCGCCTAGCTTATCAGCCGTGCATCCAGTTTTTCATATATCCATGCTTCGGAGGTATCACAGCGATCCAGCCCGCGTGTTAGATTTCAGCACTGTCCAGTTGGACAAGGACTTGTCCTATGAGGAGGAGCCGGTAGCCATTCTAGACCGGCAGGTTCGTTAGTTGAGATCCAAGAGATTTCCTTTTGTTCGCGTCCAATGGAGGGGTCAGCCTCCTGAGGCATCGACCTGGGAGTTCGAGTCTGATATGCGGAGCCGTTATCCTCACCTTTTTCCCGATTCAGGTACTTCTTTCTTTTGTCCGTTCGAGGACGAACGATTGTTTTAGTGGTGGAGGATGTGACGACCCAATGGGGTCATCACTTATTTATTACCTATTTTGTACTTCTGAGGCCTAAAAAACCTCCTCACAGGTTGCCTCGATTTGCGTGCGCAGTCCGGATGCGTAGCCGGAAGGCTTAAATATGAATTCTGTGAGAAAAATGCTAGATTTTGATATTAAATTGAATAAATTTGACTTCGTTCAACGTTTTTGGTAAACAGACCCAGACCCGTGATTTGATGGTCCCGGAGGGTCCGTAGGAAAATATGGGCCTTGAGCGTATGCTCGGAATCGAATTCCGAGGTCCCAAGTCCGAGAAATGAATTTTTGTGTGAAATTATTTTTTGGAAATAATTAAGGAAATTGGAAATGAAATTTGATTAAAAGACTGTGGTATCGGGCCCGTATTGTGGTTCCGGCGCGCGGTACAAGTCTTATATATGATTTAAGCATTTTCTGTAAAGTTTGGTTGAGAACGGACGTCGTTTGACGTGTTTTGGCCCCGAAATGGGAATTTTATGTCTTATGAAAAATTTGAGAAGGAATCATGAGCTTTGAGGCTTGATTCGATGTATATGATATTATTTTGGCGATTTGATCGCACGGATGAGTTCGTAGGGTGTATTTGAGGTTGTGCGTATGTTTGGTTTGGGGCCCCGAGGGCTCGGGTGAGTTTCGAGTAGGTTCCGGGAGGTCTTAGACTTAAAAACACCAGATATTGCAGGTCAGGAAAAATTGCAGGCTCCAGCGCGCCCGCGGTTGCCCTAGCACAGTCCGCGATGTAGGCCGCGCGGCCGCGGTCGTCCTTGCGCGGTCCGCGTGGCAAACTTTAGAGAGCCAGCAGTCTTCAGTTTCACCAGCGCGGCCGCCGCCCTTTTTGCGCGGTCCGCGCTGGGGCTTCAGAGGGTATAAAAACACGGGATTTTCAGTTATTTTCTCACTTTTCAAAAACCCAAAACATAAGAGGCGATTTCCCAAGCAATTCTTTTTCTTCAAAACAATTGGTAAGTGATTTCTAACTCATTTTCTTCACTCCTCAACACCTTTTAACATCATTTCAACGTCAAATCGAAGATTTTAATGGGGAAATTTGGGTATATTGGGTAGGACCTAGGGTTTTGCTAAAATTGGGGGTTGGACCTCAATTTGAGGTCCAGTTTCAAAACTAATCACATATTTAGATTCATGGGGGAATGGGTAACCGGATTTTAGTTCGATCTTCGGGTTTTGACCACGTTGGCCCGAGGGGCGTTTTGGTCATTTTATCTAAATTTGCGTCTTAGCTTCAAACTGAATAGTAGAATCAGTTGCTTGAGATGTTATTTACGAGATGTAATTCAAATGAATAGATTTGGGCCATTTGGAGTCGGATACTCGTGGCAAAGGCGTGGTTTCTAGTTGATATTGAGCCGGTTCGAGGTAAGTGGCTTGTCTAACCTTGTGTGGGGAACCTTTCCCCTTAGGATTTGTTATTTGGTATTTTTGAGTGCCTTGTGCGCGAGGTGACGAGCGTGTACTTGAGCCAATTGTTGAAAATTCGGTTTTTACTTAAGATATTGAGATTGAGTTTCTTTCATATTTGCTTTATTCTACTTGCAATTATAACCTGTGCTAGATTAGAGAAGCATGTTTAGTTGATTTAACTTGCCTAATTGCTTAAGTTGCCTTGACTGTACTACGTGAAGCGTGCTTGGCCAGAACTACCTGTTGCTTGTCCTTTGTACTTCATTCCTGTGTATCGTCTGGTTGTGATTGCGCATTTACATTGGGACTACGGATGTGGGATTCCGGTAGCTCCCCCCCCTTGTTTGTTTACTTTGGGACTACGGGTTCGATTCCCGGTAGATCCCCCTGCACCTTTATTTTGGGACTGCGAGTTAGATTCCCGGTAGATCCCCCTGCACCTTTATTTTGGGACTGCGAGTTAGATTCCCGATAGATCCCCCTGCACATGAGATGGACTACGGGACGGTATCCCGGGAGATCCACTGGACAGTTGAGAAAAGGGCTACAGGATGGTATCCTGGGAGATCCTCATTGTTATCATTGGTATTGAGTTGTACATATTCCGTGTTTACTCTGTTTTCCTTGTGTAGTTGCTATTGCATTACTTGACCTGTCTTATCTCACTGTTGTACTCATTATTACTGTCAGTTCTTTATCTTGTACATTTGTTATTATATTTTATCTCAGTAGGGCCCTGACCTTCCTCGTCACTACTCAACCGAGGTTAGGCTTGGCACTTACTGAGTACCGCTGTGGTGTACTCATGCCTCTTCTGCGCATATTTTTCATGTGCAGACCCAGGTAATTCGTCCCAGTCGCACTACTCTTGAGGTCAGGAGAGCTACGGAGACTTTGAGGTATTTCTGCACGTCCGCAGGCCAAGGAGTCTCCCTCTTTACTATATCTGTAGCACTTAGCATTTCTTAGCACTTTTGTTTAGACGAATTCTGAAGATTAGAGTTGTATGTTATTTCCAATAGCTTGTGTTCCCGTGAGTTTCCGGGTTTTGGGGTATTGTAGTAGTATGCCGAGTGGCAGATATATACAGGTTTTCTTTAGTTGTTCAGCTTTAATTGATTATTCTCGCAAGTTATATTGTTGTTCCGCACTGTTAGGCTTACCTAGTTGTAGGAACTAGGTGCCATCACGACATGTTCATGGAGGGTGAACTGGGGTCGTGACATGAAGTAACCTGCTACACTGCTATTTCCTTGGACTGACTTTGATATCTCCTTTTATAGGTGGTAGAATTTGGCCCTATTAGATTGGCCAAATCTGTGCTCAAGGCTGTTCCACAACTCCATTGTAGATTTAGAGTAGATGACACTGTCTCCTATTTCCTTAGACGGTGAATTTAGTAACCAGGAGGTTACCATGTCATTGCACCTGCTCCATTGAGGAAGGTCCTTGGAGTCCAGATTTGATTTTCCATAGCTAGGGGTGGGTGTTCGGTACTTCGATACGGTTTTTAAGAACTATGGTTCGATACTTCGGTATTCGGTATATCAATTGTATATACCAAATACCGTACCAAAGTAGTTTGGTATGGTTCGGTATTTTCTTGTTTGGTTCGGTATGATTTCGGTACGGTTTAAATATTGTTATTAGTAATAATATAAAAAAAATAATACCTTCAAATGGTGAATGGTTTGCTTAAAAATCTTGATTTCATATAGACTACCGTCGCCAAACTATTTGATTTTTTCCAAAATCCATTTGAATTTGCTGTATAAGCAAAGCATTGAATTTTTACATACTTTAATCTCTCACTTTACTCCTTGTAATCACTGCACTAGAAAGGTAGAAAAGGCTCCAATATGTTGTAGGGATTTCAAGCAAACAGTAAGGGAAACTGGGAATTTATGAAACGGCGAAACCCAAAGTCCTTAATTGGGTTGGATTTCAGGCTTAATCTTACTGGCTAGGACCTAGGGGACATGAGTAATAAGTTGGATTTGGGCTAAAAATGGAAAATTCGGAACTTGGGCTGGGAAGTGGTGGGAAGGCTTACTTCACATTTTTCGGTATTTCGGTTTACCGAAGTATCGAAAGTTCAATACCGAGAATCGTACCGAAATACCTAACAACCAAAAAGCTCATAGCGAACTAGTACCGAATAACAGAAGAACCGATCTGAAATCCCAAATTAATTCGGTCCAATCCCATTTTTTGATTTTTTTGAATTTTATGCCCACCCCTACCCACAACTCCATTGATGAAGCCAAGTTTATTCTTAGCAGAGAACGCAATCAAGATTGATCTCCTCCAACCAGAAAATCCTCTCTCATCAAATGGTGTGTTCACAAGAGTTATTCTAGGTGCATCGGAGGAATGAAGAAAATAAGGGTGATTACGGTCCTGATTGACTGTAGTAGATGAAGAACCAGGACTAGAAACCATAGGAGTAGAGATCACTGGAGTTTCTTTTGTTACTGCCATGGTTGATTTTGAAGTTTATGAAGCTTCGAGATAAAGTTTATGAAGGATCAAGCTATAATTGTTCTGTTACCATGAAGGATTTAACAAGGAACATGCATAAATTTTCTCTGTGTTGTATTTAATGTCAAAACACACACACACACACATATATATATATATATATATATATATATATATATATATATATATATATATATATATATAGGTGTTGAAAGAAAATAATGTAAAATGTGAAAATACAGAATATTCTCTATACACTTTTCATATTTTTATTCCCTACTCCTATAACTGCATAACTAATTTTATTCCTATACTATGTATTTACATGTGTGGGCACGTGAGAGAAGCTTCCAGAAGTCTCATCTTTTGTAGACTTGGGCCTCATTTATTTTTTTTTAAGATTAAGACGTCTGAATCTGAATACACATCTGAATATTAAAAGGTCTATTAAGATTAAGATATTTAAATCTGAACACACATCTGAATATTAAGATGTGTATTAAGATTTGAATACTAAATAACTAAGACTATTTATTTTTTTAACATATGAATGTATAAAATTTATCTTTATTTAAAAATTAATAAACATAAAATTTAAATGAAATAGTAATTAATCCAATATTCTATCAATAAAATATATAGTTTTTAAAAATATGATAGTTGCTAGTGGTGATGGCTAACGGTAATGCTTGTGAATACCGACTAGAGACAGTGCTTGGTGGTAGTTTTGGTTGGTGGTGGTGGTTCAGGATAGTAATTAGTGGTGATTGATAGTGGTGGCGATTATGATTGAGGATGGTGGTGGTGGGTGGTGACAGTTAATAATGGCGGATGGTGGTGGTGGTCTATAATGATGGGCAGTGCTGGCTATGTTTGTTGAGGGTGATGGGGTAGTTAATTTTGCGAGTTGAGGTGGATGAGTTTTGGTTGTGGTTGAGAATGATGGTGGTGGGAGTCGTGGGGATGATGGGTGGTGGTAGTCAATGATGGTGGCGACTATGATTGAGCATGGTGGTGGTTATGGAGTATGATGGTGGGGGATGGCATGGTGGTAGTTGATAATGGTAGGCGATGGCGGCAGTTAATAATGAATATGGATGATAGCATCTTAATGAAATTAAGTCTTTGTTATAGATCTTAATCATCCAGACCTATTCAGACCCTTAAGTGGTTGTTAAGTAAAAAAAATAGACACACTTAATAATTAATATTTGAATAATTAAGATTCAACTTTAAAAACAAATGCACTTAATGTCTGAGACCTGAATGATTAAGATTCAGACATCCATTAAGTGCAAACAAATGAGGCCTAGTGTGCCATATCGACGACTGAGATTAAGAGCGACTGAGGGCAAAGATGCTTCTACATGTCAACTGTCACTAATCAAACTAAAAGACCAAACTATACACTTCATAGACAAATCCGAAATCCCTAATGTTCTTGTCTGAAACGCTTCTTTTTCCATTTCTTTCTTTCGCCGATGAAATCCTCGATGCGTTCCTTCTTCTCTACATAAAAGTCCTTCAAAATAAGGCCAAGCCTGATCTAACCTAGGCCACGTGGGCTTTTGCATTTAACAGACTGGGCTCGGCCGGCCCACTGTTTTGATGGGCCTTAAAGTGGTCAACCTAACCCAGCCCTACGTGGGTCATGGGCCCCCACAGGCCGGCCCACCATTTTAAAACATATATATATATATATATATATATATATATATATATATAAACATTCGTGTTGGATAAAAAGTTTCTATAAAACTTAATAATTTTAAAATTATTCCAATAAATTATAATAAAACACAGAAAAGGAGGACAATAATTCATTCATTAAAAGTCAATACTCAAAATAAACTACTCAAAAATATTTTCAAGGTGTTCATAGCATATCCAAGACCAACAAATCATCTACATCAGCATATTTGATTCTTCCCGTGAAACAAAAATATCTTAACATCTTTATTTTCATCTAAATATATAATTATATGCAATATTAATTAGTTAAACATTAAGAAAACTAAAATTTTAAGAACAAAAAATATTTATATTCGCATAAAAATATTACTAGTTTGAGATTAGACTACTCTTTGTGTTATTTTAATTCCCTATATATTTTTTTATATTTTTAATTAAATACGTTATTAAGCACATGGGTCGGCCCAGCCTACCCTCAGTCAAGTCTCATGGAACACATGCTTACTTGGGTCGGATTAAAAGCCTCGTCTTTAAATGGACGCAAATTTTTTTAGCCCAACTCTATTAAATCACGGGTTGGGTTGGACCGGCGTAACGAGCCAAGCCCATATTGACGACTCTAAATGTGATGATCCTAAAGGTCATCTCTTATTTTAGAAGTCAAACTGTGTTCCTAGGCCTTGAAAACCTCTTTTTGTCTCACCTCGATTTGCGTGCGCAGTGCGGGCGCGTTTTCGAAAAGCTTTTATGTGAAATTTTAGAAAAATAATGAAATTGGTCTTTAAAATTGATTAAAGTTGACTTTGATCAACATTCTTGGTAAACGGACCCGGACCGTGATCCGACGGTCTCGTAGGGTCCGTAGTAAAATATGGGACTTGGGCGTATGCTCGGAATCGAATTCCGAAGTCCCAAGCCCGAGAAAAGAATTTTAAAAAAAATTATTTGCTAGAAAATATAAAGGCTTTTTGAAATGAAATGATGCGTGTTCTTAATGGTATCGGGCCCGTATATTGGTTTCGGAGCCCGGTACAGGTTTAAAATAATAAATAAGCCGAATCTGTGAAATTTGGTAAGAAACGGAGTTGATTTGGTACAAATCGGAGCTTTAGTGAGAAAATGGAAATTTCAATGTTCTTGAAGAATTTCACGAATTTAAGGTTAAATTCGTAGTTGTTGATGTTATTTTGATGATTTGAATGCACGAGCAAGTCCGTATGATGTGTTTAGACTTGCGTGCATGTTTGGTTTGGAGCCCCGAGGGCTCGGGTGAGTTTTGGATAGGCCACGGAGTGAATTTGGACTTAGGAGAATTGCTGGTATGTTGGAGCTGTGTAACAGGCCTCTGATCTCGCAAGGATCAGGCTTCGCAAATTTGAAGTTCTCAAACTTGGGAAATGCGATCCAGGCGTCGCAATTGCAAACCAAGCCTGGGCAGGCCATTCTCGCAAATGCGACACTTTGGTCGCAAATGCGAAAAAGTCAGGAGTCCCAAATGCGACATATCCTTCGCAAATGCGAAGGTAGAAGACTTTTGAAGGGTTCGCAGTTGCGATAACTGCAACTGCTAAATGAGATTTCAGACGGGATTCTTTTTCATTTTTACAACTTTTCAAAACCTAAACATTACATAGGCGATTTTTCAAAGGCACAAACTTCTCCAAATCATTAGTAAGTAATCTCTAACTTATTTTCTTCAATCTATAACATCTTTTTACGTGATTTTACTCAAAATCTAGGGTTTTTCATGGGAAATTGGGTGTTTTTGGGTAGAAGTTAGGATTTTTAAATTTTGGGGATTTGGACTTCAATTTGAGGTCCGATTTCCAAAACTAATTACATATTTGAGTTCGTGAGTGAATGGGTGATCGGGTTTTGGTTCGAACTTCGAGTTTTGACCAAGGGGCCCGGGGTCGATTTTTGACTTTTTCGGGAAAACAATGGGAAATCTATTTTCATCATTAGAATTGGTCTATTTAGTATTTATTGATATCGTTAAGTAATTTATGTCTAGATACAAGCGAATTGGAAGTGGAACCGAGAGGTAAAGCGGTAATAGGGGCTTAGTTTATCCGTGGAATCAAGGTAAGTGTCTGGCTTAACCTTAGCTTGAGGGAATAGGAGTTGTGGTATATTTTCTATGTGTTTGTATCAAGTACGACGTATAGGTGTGGTGACGAGTATCTATACGTTGGTGTCAAGCATGCCCGTGAGTCTTATACCATGATTGTTGTGACTATTATGTATCGATCATGCTCAAATTGATAATTATTAATGTTGAACAAAGCTTATGAAAGTTTCTTGATAATTGACTATTGTTGAGTATTGACTCAAATTGAAGTTTCATTTTGTAAGGAAATTGTTGAAACGAAATTGGTTATAGCTGAATCCCTTGCCGGGACGTTTTGTTGATATTGTTGATTCCCTTGCCGGGATATTATTGTTGATATTATTAATTCCCTTGCCGGGATATTATTATCGATATTGTTGATTCCCTTGCCGGGACATACTGTTTTCCGTTGTTTGGGTGAGGAAGAGTGTAAAGCACGAAGGGTGATGCCGTGCATGATATTGTGAGAGAGTGTAAAGCACAAAGGGTGATGTCGTGCCGATATTATGAGTGTTAATGCACGAAGGGCGATGTCGTGCCATGATTTGAGAGTTAATGCACGAAGGGTGATGCCGTTCCGATATTGTGAGGAATAATGCACGAAGGATGATTCTGTGCCATGATTATGTGAGGTATTGCACGAAGGGTGATGCCGTGCCATTTTTGTTGATTCATATGGTGAGGACGAGAGTAAAAGCACGAAGGGTAATGCCGTGCACGTGTTACCGTTTCATTATTCTTGCTGATCTATATATGATGTTCATTATGTTTCCTTATTGATGCTTCCTTATTGGTTTACTGTTAGAATCTGATATTCCCCGCAGCATGTCCCTTTCCCACCTTATTCTGTTGATTTATGTTATTATGTTTCTGCTTGTATATGATTTATCTGCACAGGTATATATGATTATCGTGTCCTAGCCTCGTCACTACTTCGCCGAGGTTAGGCTCGACACGTACTCAGTACATGGGGTCGGTTGTACTGATACTACACTCTACACTCTTTTGTGCAGATTTCGGCACCAGACCCGTTGAGTAGTTGAGGTAGCTGCCTTCAGTCCAGGGAGACCAAGGTAGATCTGCTGGCGTCCGCAGAGCCTAAAGTCCCCCTTTCCTGTTTAGCTTTTCTACTGTCTCTTTTCATTCCGGGAACAGCTGTACTTTTCTTTCCAGACTTGTATTTGTAGTAAAAATCTTAGTCGTTCGTGAATTTTTGATACCAAATTCGTGGGTAGACATGTATTGGAGTAGTTGGATTTATTTTAACTCTTCCGCGCATTTCATTTGTTCAGCTATAGTTACTGTTTATGATTGTTTGGGTTGATTGTTAATGTGTAGAACCTTAATAGTTGGCTTGCCTAGCTTTCACGAGTAGGTGCCATCACGACTCCTGAGGGTGGAAAATCCGGATCGTGACACGAAATTTGAGTGGCCCCTATTTATTTTGTGTTCTCGATAACACAGAGGATTTTTACTTGACTACATCAACTAATATTTTTTAAGAAAATAATATAAACAAGTTCTAGTATGTTACCTACCTTCTTTTTCAAAATATTCATCTACGCTTGCTGCAGACAATTATTTGTAGACTTTAAACAACATGGCAATTTAAAATCTTCACAATGTCAAATCAGAAGCAATAAGATTCGGCCTAACACTCGAAAAATAGGACCCACACAGAGCCATGAAATTTTAATTATGGGTTTGAAATTTTAGAATAGTCATAGATGGTTCTAAATTTTATATTTGTACAATTTCAACAAAAAAATTTAATAATAATACATTATTTGAGCAAAAGTTATTAGATTTGGCGGAACCCGTATTCCGACATTTAGCTCCGCCCCAGGATCTACATATGAATATATCAAGGCTCGGAGTACTACCAAAACTCGAATAAAGCTTGAAGCTACAATTTTCTTGTTCAATGCGATCGTGAAGGAGAGCTGCTCTACAAAGCAGTGTAATCGCGTAATCGGGTTGCTATCCCGAAAGATGCCAAATTTAGAAGGAGCAAGATAACGAAGACAAAATGCGTGTTGCAAAGAATTCCTAATTTCAGCATTTGCGGACAATTTTTCGCACCTACAGGGTCGCAGATGCGGACCCAACTTTGCATCTGGGAAGCACCAACTCTCTTCTCCAACACTAAAATGAGCATAACTCCCTCATACGATGTCTACATTCGACGATTATATTTGGTATGGCTCCATAATTATGATACAGATCTAATGCTTCAATCAAAATAGAAATTGGAGCTCATTTGATTAATGTGGTACCATTTATGCTTGAAGAAACGATGCCGAAACATTAAAAAAATGCGCTCAACACAACCCAAACCTATCCGAAACTCACTCAAGCCCCTCGGGACCCCGTTCGAACATACCAGTAAGTCCCAAAACATAACGCGGACCTGTTCGAAGCCTCAAATCACATCAAACTACATCAAAACTACGAATCGCACCTCAAATCGAACTTAATGAACTTATTAACTTTCAACTTCTACAACTCGAGCCGAAACATATCAAATTAACACAGAATGACATCAAATTTTGCATGAAAGTCTCAAGTCACATAGCGAAGCTAATCCAACTCCTGAAATTATAATCCGAGCCCCATATCAACAAAGTCAACTCCCGGTCAAACCTCTTAACCTTCCAAAACTTCAACTTCCAATTTTCCCCAAAATGCTTCAAATTATCCTGCGGCCCTCCAAATCCAAATCCTGACGCACGCCTAAGTCCAAAATCACCATACGAAGATATGAAAATCATCAAAATTCCATTTCGGAGTCGTCTACACAGAAGTCAAACTCCGGTCTACTCTTACCGTTTAAGATTCTAAAACACGAATCCTTCTTCCAAATTGATCCCGAATCATCCGAAATCTGAACTCGACCACACACGCTAGTCATAATACATTATACTAAGCTGCTCGATACCTTAAGCCGTCGAACAAGATGCTAATTCTCAAAACGAACGTTCGGGTCGTTACACAACTTCCATTGATGAAGCTAAGTTTATTCTTGGCAGAGAGTGCAATCAAGATTAATCTCCTCCAACTTGGAAATCCTCTCTCATCAAATGGTGTGTTCACGAGAGTCATTCCAGGTGCATCGGAGAAGGGAAGAAAATAAGGGTGATTACAATTCTAATTGACTGTAGTAGATGAAGAACTAGGGCTAGAAACCACAGGAGTAGAGATCACTGGAGTTTCTTCTGTTACTGCCATTGTTGATTTTGAAGTTTATGAAGCTTTGAGATAAAGTTTATGAAGGATCGAGCTATAACTGGTCTGATACCATGAAGGATTTAACAAGGAACATGCATAAATTTTCTATGTATTGTATTCAATGTCAATACACACACACACACACACACACACACACAAAAAAAAAAAAGTATAGGTGCTGAAAGAAAATAATGTAAAATGTAAAATACAGAATATTCTCTATACACTTGTCATATTTTTATTCCCTACTCCTATAACTGCGTAACTAAATTTATTCGTCTACTATGTATTTACATGTGTGGGCAAGTAAGAGAAGCTTCCAGGCGTCTCATCTTTGTAGACTTAGTGTTACATAGCCACGGCTAAGATTAAGAGCGGTTGAGGACCAATATGCTTCCACGTGTCAACTGTCTCTGATCAAATTAAAAGCCCAAACTATACACTTCATAAACAAATCCGAAATCCCTAATGTTTTTGTCTGAAACCCTTATTTTTCCCTTCCTTTCTTTCATCGATGAAATCCTCGGTGCCTTCCTTTTTCTCTGCATAAAAGTCCTTCAAAATAAGGACATCGCTTAGATGTTGGATGGAAATAATCAAACCCATTCGCCATGACTGGGCCGAAATTTGTTTCGTTCCTGGATTTTTACATCGCATGTCGTCCTGTTTATCTCTAGAACTCGGATGTTTTATGAATCACTAAAAATTTTGATTAAAGCTGTCAATACGGGTTGGCCCTGCCTGATCTAACCCTAGCCAAGCGGGCTTTTGCATTGAACGGGCTGGGCTGGCCCACTATTTTGATGGGCCTTAAAATAGTCATCTCAACCTAGCCCTACGTGGGTTATGAGCCCACACGGGCCGGCCCACAATTTTTAAAAATTAATTTTCATATTTTTCTAAATTTAAGTTTTACTTAAAATGCATATATATAAGTCAAAAAACATACTTTTTCGATAAAAAGCTTCTGCAAAACTTAATATTTTGACATTGTTCCAATAAATTATAATAAAACACAAAAAAAAGAGGACAATATTTCATTCGTTAAAAGAAAATACTCAAAACAAACTACTCAAAAATATTTTCAAGGTGTTCATGGCATATCCAAGACTAACAGATCATTTTCATCAAGAACATTTGAATCCTCCCGTGAAACAAAAATGTCTTCATCAAGAACATTTGAATCCTCCCGTGAAACAAAAATGTCTTAACATCTTTATTTTCATCTAAATATATAATTATATGCAATGTTAATTAGTTAAACATTAAAAAATAACTAACATTTTAAGAACAAAAAATATTTATATTTGCATAAAAAGTATTACCGGTTTGAGATTAGACTACTCTTTGTGTTATTTTAGGTCCCTACATTTTTTTATATTTTTAAATAAGTACGTTATTAAGCACATGGGTCGACCCAACCCAGCCTCAGTCAAGCCTCATGGGGCACAGGCTTACTTGGGCCGGGCTTAAAAGCCTCGTTTTTAAATGGACTCTAAAAATTTTAGGTAAAAATTGCACGGGGCGCCCTATTTGGTCGCCCCCATTTAATCTATACCCACTTTTTAAAAAAGTTTTAACTTGTACCCACTTTCTAAACAACTTTAGGCCTCTTTCTCCTCCTCCTTCTCCTCCTTCGTTTTCTTCTTCTCCTTCTTCTTCTTCTTCGACAAAGATGTTGTAATAGAAGTCTCAATATTTTGCACGCCTCCCACAATAGGACTCAATCCTAAAACTAAGCCAGATATCTCATAATTTATGTATGTTAGACTTCTGATAGCATTTCTTATATTCCTTCGAGATTATGTCAACCCACAATCCATAAGGGAGTCTAATGACAGTAATCCTAAGATTTTTTGTCTTCTTCTCCTTTGTTGCTGCAATTTAATTTTGTAAGAGCTCCTAAGAATGCTGAAGTTCAGCAAATATAAACAAAAATTTTAGCTCCTAGAATGCTGAAGTTTAGCAAATACAAAACAAACTTCAACTCCTAGAATGCTGAAGTTCAACAAATATAAACAAAAACTTCAGCTCCTAGAATGCTGAAGTTTAACAAATACAAAACAAACTTCAGCTCCTAGAATGCTGAAGTTCAGCAATTACAAAACAAACTTCAGCTCCTAGAATGCTTCAGCAATTACAAAACAAAAATAAAAACTTCAGCCAAAACGTGCTGTAGTTTTATTGAACTGAAGTTTGTCATTGCACTATGAACTGAAGTTTGCGTGATTGCCTTTGCTACTTCAGGACCGTATGTCTAAAGTTACGCGAAAAGTGAGTACGCTTGCAATTTTTTTGCAAAGCGGGTATAAGTTAAAAGGTGGCCCAAAAACTGGGTATAGATACAAATACCCCAAATTTTAGCCCAGCTCTATTAAATCACGGGTTGTGTTGGACCTGCCCAACAAGCCAAGCCCATATTTACGTTTCTAAATTTGAGTGGCCCCTATTTATTTTGTCTTCTTGATAACACAGAGGATTTTTACTTGACTACATCAACTAATATTTTTTAAGAAAATAATATAAACAAGTTCTAGTATGTTACGTACCTTCTTTTTCAGAATATTCATCTACACTTGCTGTAAACAATTATTTGTAGACTTTAAATAACGTGACAGTTTAAAATCTTCACAATGTCAAATCGAAAGTAATAAGATTCGGCCTAACATTCGCAAAATAGGACCCACACAGAGCCATAAAATTTTAATTGTATGGTTTTTAAATTTTAGAATACTCATAGATGGTTCTAAATTTTATTTTGTACAATTTTAACAAAAAATTTAATAATAATACACTAATTAAGCAAAAGCTACTAGATTCGACCGAACTCGTATTCCGGCTTTTAGCTCCGCCCCAGGATCCACATATGAATATATCAAGGCCTTGGAGTAGTACCAAAAGTCAAAAATGAAGCTTGAAGCTACAATTTTCTTGTTCAATGCGATCGTGAAGGAGAGCTGCTCTACAAAGCAGTGTAATCGCGTAATTGGGTTGCTATCGCGAAAGATGCCAAATTTAGAAGGAGCGAGATCACGAAGACAAAATGCGTGTTGCAAAGAATTAGCAGTCAAATAGCACGGCTAGCCAGTTTTCGGACCGGTCATTCAAAAATAGCCAGCGTTTGCCAAGTCATTGAAAAATAAGCACTATTTCGCTGCAACAGAGATCGGTCCAGCATAACATACTGGAGTTCGGTGCACCTGTGTATGAACTTCCAGTATATCATGCTGGACCGGTGTACTTGGCTCCAGTATAATATATTGGAGTTCCAATATATTATACTGGAGTATTTTTCGGATTTTGGATAGTGTTTTCGTTCAGATTTATCTTTACATGAAAAGTGGCTAAATTTCGATGACTTTTGAAATTGTGGCTATTTTTAAATGACCACTTGTAAATCTGGCTATTTTTGAATTTCTCCCCGTGTTCATGCGATCATGGCAGGCCATAAGCTGCAATTTGCAATTAAGGCCCATTTGGCCATCTTTGTAATAGTCTTAAGTAAATAATATAAAGAATCTAATTCTAGGATTTAGTTTTCTAAGTTAGATTTTGATGAATGAGTATGCTCTTTCGGTGAAATTTTGAGGAATATCCCTTTTAACTCTTTAATGAACTCATTTTTGAATTTTCCTTGTTACAAATATATTTATGAGCTCAATCCCTTTCTCTTGATTATTCAATTTTCTGTTTCTCCCTAGTCTTATTTTCTATTTTTACTCTGTTATTCTATCTCTTGTTTCATTACTTGTCTATCTTCTAGTTTTTTCTTTTTTTTTTTGGGCTTCCGCATAGTTGAGTTCGTATAAGGATGTCTTGATGAATTATTAGTTCAGAAAGACTATAATTGTTTTCCTTCTTTTGTCTTCATTTAGAACAAACTGCTATTTGCTGGACTAGTCCATGAGATGTTGTAGCTGGGAGAAAGTCATGGGGCTGGCTGTTAGGGTTGTCTTATGTTGTTGGATTAATCCAAATTGTGAACAGTTTGATATAGCAAAAGTAGAAGGGAGAAATTAAAAATAGCCAGATTTACAAGTGGTCATTCAAAAATAGTCACAGTTTCAAAAGTCATCGAAATTTAGCCACTTTTCATGTAAAGATAAATCTGAACGAAAACATTGTTCAAAATCCAGAAAATACTTCATACACAAGTGCACCGAACTCCAATATATTATGCTGGGACCGATCTCTATTGTAGAAAGTGGCTATTTTTCAATGACTTGGCAAATGCTGGCTATTTTTCAATGACCAGTCCGAAAACTGACTAGTGTTGTGTTGTTGGGTTAGTCCAAATTCTGAACGGTTTGATAAATACCAAAAGTAGAAAATGATAGGCAAAAATAGAAACACCACGCTAGAAGGAGGGCTTGAACCTCCGACCTTGTGGTTAACAGCCACACGCTCTAACCAACTGAGCTATTCCAGCTTGTTGATATTCGCACACCGGCAAATTATTTTTTATTGCAAAGGCAAGTATATTCTTGCAGACAAAGCAAACGGAGAGATAAGCTCTTAGTAAGATTCTTTATATTTTGTTCTCTTGGTAAGATTTGGATCATGCATCATTTGGGTCTATCTAATTTAGTTCTCCATTAAAGTGCTTATTTTGTTTAAAATTGAATAAAAGTAAGGGACATAGCTGTTTTAACAAGTTTACGAGGAATCAGAAGCAAAGGCTTATGAATGCCCCCAAAACAAATCAATCTATTTTTCCCTTTTTACCTCAAAGGACCAAAATCCCATCTCTGTTCATGTTCTCACTTCTATTTCCCTCTCACATAAAAGATTTCTGTATTAATTTAAAATTTTATATTAGAAAACATCTATAGGGATTAAAAATTATTTCAATATTCGAACTTGAGCACTTAGAATGCCAATTTGTATAGTTTGAGTTCCCAATGTTCATGTCACTACTTCAGCGTTTTCTGTGGCCCATTATTATTTGTTCATCACGGCCCGACTCTTTGAGTTTGTTTCATGACCTCGTGCAGCACGTGATGCCTTCATTCTTACCTCGTGTAGAAATAGAAAAAAACAAAGAAAACCGAATCAGAGTCATGATTTGATAATATATATTGTTATTTTCATAAGATGCTTGTAAGTTAAGGAATATGCATGCAAATGAACAGCTCATGTTCCACTAAAACTTGTCAAACTAGAACGAGCTGGATTATTCATCCCTAGTTAGTAGTTAACACCTCCTCTCTTGACTAAAGTATTCAACTTTTTTCTGGCTATAAGTTTAAAACAACAACGTAACAAAAAGAAAAGGAGTAAATAAATAGAAGTATATGTGATACAACGTTCATGAGTAGATATGTACGGCAAGTTCCAATTATTGCATATAATTCCATGTATTCTTACGTAAGCTATACTCAGTATGAGATTTTCCAATTTGCAATTGTGCTTTAATCTCCAACAAATTATGCTATACAAAGTGATTGGGTATAAATTACTTATCCAATAAATACATTTTTGAATAATCAAAATGTTCAAATTTATGATAATTGAAATCAATAAATAAAGGTTCAATAAATCACATATTTTAACATAACATTTAATAGAATTTAAAACATCGATTTGACTTATTATTTTATATTAATATTAGTGAAAGAAAATATTGAAGTAACGCTCCAAAATTATCTTAATAAGAAAATATCACGTATAACTAGAAAAGTTGAGTGATAAAATTTCTTATAGTTACGAAGACTTGTTAAAAAGTAAATAATATCAAAAATTTATTTTGTGCCGTAATTTTTTTTTATCAATTTCATTTTCCAATAATAATAAAACAATTTTTAGACGAAAAGAAACCCATATAATTTTTGTCACCTACCTATAGAATGCCCTAGAAGAGGGGGTTATTCCTTACTTGAAGAGGGAGAACTAGTGGGCTCCATCATGAAATGTCTGATTTGACAGTGGTTCTGTTCTTCCTTGAAACTGAATTATTCGTCAGATAGGCATTAGCCATGCTCTAATCCGAACATTTGCCATTATCTGTTGGGTCCCTAATACCACCAACCATGCCACTCAGCCATGTCCCCGGCTCCACGTCGTTGCGTTTGTTTTTCCTTTTTTTTGTTTGTATGTTTTTTATCAGTTAGCTTATTAGGGTTTCAATTAATTCAGATTTGTTTTAGCATAATTCGGGCTCGAACCTGAAAATCTAAAATAGAATGAAGAGATTCTATTTATCTATTACAATTTTTGGTGGAATATTTATCTTTTCTCGGCCTTCTTCGCACTATTCACTGTTTCACATATTTTACTTTGTACTGTAATTATTTATTTTTCTGTGAATGAATTTTTATTATTAAAGAGACAAATATTGAAGAGAGGAGTAGCACGTGACTGTCACGTAAGTTAATAGGATTAGTTAGGAAGTTAGTTATAACTAATTATGGGATTGGGTGTTAGAGAATTAGTAGAAGTAGTAAGATTGGTTAGCCTAGCTGTTAGTTGTAGTGTATATATATTAGCCACATGACATTGTATTCAGTTAGATTTGAGAAAATAATTTTCAGCTCATTTGCTCTCCAATGGAGCCTTTATTCTAGAACCTTCTGGTTAATTTCTCTTCTCTCTTTTCAATCAAGCCAATATCCAATCTTCATCATGGTATCAGAGCACGTGAGCTAGATGCATGCTCGATGTGATTGATCTCCTCTGCTTTTGCAGAGCTATTCTGTTGCTGATTGTTCGAGCTTTTCTCGATCGATTAACCTAGGTTTGTTTTTCGATTTGCAATTAGCGAGTCTGTAATTCGTTGAAGCGAAGAGTTAATTCGACTGAATATGTCAGCTATGGCAATTGGAGAAGAAACTTCAACAGGAACGACCATAGATCATCATCATCCATTGTATCTACAGCGTTGCGACACTCCAGGTAGTTCCTTGATTTCTATTCAACTGACTGGGACTGAAAATTATGCATTGTGGAGTAGATCTATGAAAATAGGTCTGATTGGTAAGAGTAAGCTAGATTTTGTTGATGGCCGATGTACTAAGGACAAATTTGATCGATCCTTGCATGAACTTTGAGAGAAATTTAATGCGATAGTTTTGTCATGGATTATGAATGCTTTGAGCAAGGAGTTACTCAGTGGAATTGGTTATAAATCTAGTGCTCATAAAGTCTGGACAGATTTGAAGAATAAGTATGATAAAGTCGATGGATCTCGCATCTTCTTCTTGCACAAAGAAATTGCTACTTTGTCGCAGGGAATTTCCTTAGTGTCTGCATATTTCTTTAAGTTGACAGACCTTTGGGAGGACTATGATGCCTTGATGCCTTGCTCTGGGTGTGATTTCCCAGAATCTAAGAACTATTTCGATTATTTTGAGTACCAAAGGTTGTTACAGTTCCTAATGGGGTTGAATGAGACGTATGGCCAACCTAGAAGCCAGATTTTGATGATAAGTCCGGTGCCCACAGTCAACATCTCTGAAGAAAGCCAAAGAGATTTAGGGAAGTTTTCCCAGGATGTAGACATAGCAGATGGACCAACATTGTTCACCAATAAAGGAATGAACTCAGGAAATAACTACTCCCTCCGTTTCATATTAGATGAGGTACTTTCCTTTTTAGACTGTTCCAAAACAAATGACACATTTCTAAATTTAGAAATAATTCAAACTTTGAACTCTTCATTTTACCCATTTACCCTTAATGAGAAGCTTTTATAGCCACACAAATGGCATGGCCCCACAAACCTTTTACCCCTTAAGCTTTTAAGACCACAAGTTTCAAAAGTCTTCTTCTTTCTTCTTAAACTCCATGCCGAGTCAAACTACCTCATCTAATATGAAATGGAGGGAGTAGAAGCCCAGGAGAAGGAATCTGTTTTGTGACTACTGCAACTATAAAGGGCACACAAGAAATACCTGATTCAAACTACATGGATACCCAACTGACTACAAAATGAGGAAAAAAGCAATAGGTTTACCTCAAGCAACAACTTTTCCTCAAAGACCTATGGCTAATGCAACTACACAAGAGGAACAACAGTCAATGACAAAGTAGATGGCCAATGTAGTGTCACAAGAAGGGCAATAGATGATGAACCCACCTACTGCCAATCTAGCACAAGGAATACCAATCATGTTCACTCAGGAGTAGTATGATCAAATCTTGAAGTTGATCAATAAGGACACAAGTGAAAACACAAAAGGCTTTGCAGGTACAACAAAGACTTCTGTCACAAATGAAACAGGTAAAAATGAGAATTGGATAGTAGACTCTAGTGCAACCAATCATATGGTTCACACCAGAGAGCTGCTTGACAAGATAAACACAGGTAGTTTAGGCAATGAACCAAAGGTATACTTACCTGATGGGACCTCGCTTGAGTTGAATGTACTGGAGAGAGTAGAATTGGTGAAAGCAGTGTTGTTAAGAATGTTCTGTATATTCCAAACTTTAAATATAACTTGCTATATGTGTCCAAGCTTACAAGGGACTTAAGATGCCTTATATCCTTTTATCCTGATTTTTGGAAAATGCAGGACCTTCACAATGGGAAGGTGAAGGGGATTTAAGGAGCTGGAGGGTTTGTACAACTTGCAGCATCAAAAACTTGAAGCCATGGCTGCAGCTGTACACCTTCAGGATCATTCTATGCAAGAGGAGGATTTAAAAGCATGGCATGGAAGGCTTGGGCATGCTCCAAATAGAGTGGTAAAACAGATTCCAAACATAAAGTTCAAAGCTAGTACGTGATGGAATAAAGGAATGCACAATCTGTCCTTTGGCTAGACAAGGCAGATTGCCTTTACCTAAGAGTGCAAACAGATCAAGTAAACCTTTTTAGTTGATTCATGTAGATGTCTGGGGTCCATATAGAGTACAAACTCATAGTGGGCATATATTTTTTCTTACTATAGTAGATGACTGTAGTAAAAGGACATGGATTTACTTGCTGAGGCTCAAGAGTGATGCGGTTGTATGTTTGAGACAATTTCTAGCCTTAATAAAGACTCAATTTGATGTAACTGTGAAAATATCAAGGAATGATAATGGATCAGAATTTTTTAATTCTGAATGCAATGGTTTGTTTCAGTCTTATGGGATGATCCACTAAAGTTCTTGTGTCCACACCCCACAGCAAAATGGGGTAGTGGAAAGAAAGCAAAGGCGCATACTGGAAGTGGCTAGAGCAATCAGATTGCAAGGTTTTTTGCCTCTCAAGTTTTGGGGGGAATGTATACAGGCAGCTGTTTATGTGATAAACAGACTGCCTCTATTAGTGTTATTAGGAAAGTCATCCTTTGAGGTGTTGTATGGGAGAACACCATCTCTACAGCATATGAGAACCATATGGTGTTTATGTTTTGCTAAGACAGTAGGAAAAGGAGACAAGTTTGCAGCTAGATCAGTTGAGGTTGTGTTGATGGGATACTCATCATCCCAGAAGGGTTACAGGCTGTATAACATTTTAACTTACTCTTTCTTTATCAGCTGGGATGTCAAGTTTATGGAAAAGATCTTCCCATTCCAGTTACTTAAGGAAGGAAAATTACAGCTCCTTCCTAACGGTATGCTAAACTCTCCTGCCATTACTGATGTAGTGCCACCTCATAGTGCAGATGTCCCAGAACCAGCATGATCACCAGATGATGACACGTCCTTTCCAACAGCACCACCTATTGCAGATAACCATGCTGTTGATGCACAATCTTCATCACCATATTCCCTGCCCCTTGAAGACACACAGACTCAACAACTACTTCTTTCAGAACAAGACACATTTAACCCTATACAAAAACTAGCTCAGGAAATCAACTAGGACTGCTAAAGAGCCTATGTGGATGCATGATTATGTCAGGTCTGCCAGTATCCAATGCAAAGCTATTTGAGCCATGCAGGAGTATTAGCTAAATACCAGTCCTATTTGTCCAAGATTACCAGCATTAGGGAGCTTGTGAACTACAAGAAAGCTGCATTAGACCCCAAATGGATTGATGCTATGACTCAAGAACTGAATGCACTCAAGGAAAATGGGACTTGGACTTTGGTAGACTTACCAACAGAGAAGGCTCCTATTGGATGTAAGTGGGTGTTCAAGATAAAGTATAAGGCCAATGGGGAGATTGAAAGATACAAGGCAGGACTAGTAGCCAAAGGATACAATCAAATAGAAGGGCTAGATTATCGGAAAACATTCTCTCCTATAGTCAAGATGGTGACAGTAAGAGTGGTTCTAGCTTTGGCAGCAGCAAACAACTGGAACCTACATCAGATGGATGTTTATAATGCATTTCTACAAGGAGACCTCACTGAAGAGGTCTATATGTGTTTACCTCATGGATTTCCCAGCCAGGGGGAGCAAGTATGTAGACTGCATAAATTCCTGTATGGTCTAAAGCAAGCTTCAAGATAATGGAACCTAAAACTAACTGAGGCACTACTCAGTTCAGGTTTTGTGCAGAGTCACTTTGATTACTCTTTGTTCACAAAAAATCAAGAGACAAAACTAGTAATCATCTTAGTGTATGTAGATGATCTTCTCATAACTAGAATGATCAGGGACTGATCTTTGCGGCAAAAGCTATACTGCAGAGTAATTTCAAAATCAAAGACTTGGGGGAATTGAAGTTCTTCCTTGGGATTGAGATAGCAAGGTCCAAAGAAGGAATATTGATGAATGAAAGAAAGTTTACAATGGAGTTAATTGCTGAACTTGGATTAGCAGGGTCAAAACCAGTGACCACACCAATGGAATGCAACTATAGATTCACCACTGTGGAGTATGATCAGCATATGAACTGGAAAGAAGATGAGAAGCTGGCAGACTCAGGACCATATCAGAGGTTAGTTGGGAAGCTACTATATCTCACCATGACTAGACCAGATATATGTTATGCAGTTCATGTACTAAGTCAGTTCATGCACTGTCCAACGAAAATCTCACATGGAAGCTGCAGTCAGGGTTGTTAGATATAAGGTGCTCCAGGATTGGGGTTGTTAATGAGCTCTAAACAGTCCACAAAGCTTACAGCCTTTTGTGATGCTGATTGGACATCATGCCCAGTTTCCAGGAGATCAGTAATAGGATATGTGATGAAACTGGAAAAGTCATTAGTGTCATGGAAATCCAAGAAGCAATGCACAATCTCGAGAAGCTCAGCAGAGGCAGAATACCGAAGCATGGCATCATGAGTTGCAGATATCTTATGGTTGACAGGACTTTGTAAAGAACTGGGTGCAGAAGTTGAATTGCCAGTGAAGTTGCATTGTGACAGCAAAGCAGCAATTCAAATTGCTGCAAATCCCATATTTCATGAGCGTGCAAAGCACATAGAGATAGACCTACACTTCATCAGAGAAAGGATTCAACAAGGGATTGTCAGAACCAAGTATATATGTGATGTCTAAGGATCAAGAAGCAGATCTGTTCACAAGGGCACTGGGGAGATCACAACACAAGTACTTGATGAGCAAGCTAGGAGTGCTCAATCTATTTGCACCACCTAGCTTGAGGGGGAGTATTGAAGAGAGGAGTAGCACGTGAGTGTCACGTGAGTCAGTAGGATTAGTTAGGAAGTTAGTTATAACTAATTATGGGATTTGGTGGTAGAGAATTAGCAGAAGAAGTAAGATTGGTTAGCGTAGCTGTTAGTTGTAATGTATATATATTAGCCACATGATATTGTATTCAGTTAGATTTGAGAAAATAATTTTCGGCTCATTTGCTCTCCGATGGAGCCTTTGTTCTAGAACCTTCTGGTTCATTTCTCTTCTCTCTTTTCAATCGAGCCAATATCCAGTCTTCATCAACAAAAAGATTTACGTCCTTAATTTGTATGAAAAATATTGTTCACAAAATTGGACGAAATTAAAATGGAAAATTGTTACAAGTACGATAGTCAAATTTGATAGTTTTGCTTTTTCTAATTTTTAATATCTAGTTAATTGACCAGTCATCATAATTTTGAAAACAAAAGGTTAAAACAGTTATAGCTGTTACCAAAAGAAAACAAAAACTAATTGTTGGATACTAAATTGATCATTTTAGACGTAAAATGATAATGCTAATGGATCAAGATCTTTAAGAATTAGTGAGGCCAGAGCTAGACACCAACCTCGTACATAATTAGTAGTCAAACAAATGGCTAACAATGCCCATTTTCTATTCTAAGGCTTGTTTTACGATGAAGTATAGCATGTTTGACAAAAAAGTGACCATACAACCACTTAATTTTAATTATTTCTCTGGACAAAAAATAAAATCATAACGTAACGACCTAGCTGGACAATTGATTTGTCCTATGATATGATTAATTATACTAAAGGGTTGGTGCAGCTTAACTTCCGTGTGAACTACTATGATTGCAGTTGTCCTTGATATGTTTTTTGGCATATGTGAAATCATACTATAAAATTAATTTTTAATTAAACAATCAATCAATTAAAGATGATATGATGATGTAGTTGGAGAAGAAGGGGCACATGTAAATTCTTGGGATTCAATTGGCTTTATATATTGCTTATTCAACTTTAAGTTAATCTTTGTACCTAAGGTTGGCATATGTGAGAATACTTGGAGTTGAAGGAAGCTACCGAAAAATGCTCCTTCCTTCAAGTACTTGACCACAAAAATGACTACGAAAAGATCAAGGAAATATATATATATATATATATATATATATATATATATATATATATATATATNATATATATATATAACTATTATTGGTAAAAGATGACCTTAAAACTTTACCATGGACTACTCGAGGTAACTAAGCAGACACAGAGCCAGGACCAGTGAGATAAAATAGGAGCACCTATTAGTTGCATTACAAGCACCAATTTAGTCGATGAATTACTGTTCTTTAGCTAATTTAATGAGTTTAATGTTTTAAAAGGTAAGCAACTCATCGCAATATGAAGGATGTTTTAAAAAATTCGAGAAAATCAAGAGAGTTATTTTTTCGAGATTAGTCTATATGCCTTCAAAAGTACACCCTGATTTTATTTACTTAGCAGTGTCTTCTTCTGCATGTCTCTTAAAAAATATTAATTAAAATAATATAATTAAATTACCTTAATTTATTATTATTTTTTGTTTACTATTACTTTTTAATCGTCACATTAATCTCTTTTCATAAAAGTGAAAAAATCAATTTTCTCTTCTTCTTTTTTAAAAACGATAAATATTGTTGGAAAAATTAATTTGAATAAATATAACAATTAAAATTAGATGGATACTAACAATTCTACCTTCCTGCCTGTTAGAACAGTGAATACTAAGAAAGCGTTAATTTGATGGATAAAATATTGGCAATTAGAATGCATTTTTCCAAAGTGTCAAGTGAACACAACGTTTTCCAATGACCTGCGCATGCACGAAGCACAAGGCAAATCTTATGTTTGATTTCCTGATCTGATTAGAACGTTCTGAAAATTAAATCACTACTTGTTGCATTATAGTGAAGCCAAGAAATGGGAATCCAGACGCATGCAGATTCTTTTCTTCACAAGAGATGCTAAAATTATTGTTTAATATATATTGCAAATCGAGGCTCTTTTTTCTATACATTCCACAACAGTCCCCTTTAACTTTTGAGTCAGTTGTTTTATTTGAATTATGGAAAATTTTGACCAGTCAACTCATGTCATGTTCAATCGTTCATCATCAAACCATGGTCCCACATTATTCCATGTGCTCACCACTAGAGTAGACGATTTTCCATTTTCTTTTGATGGATGATGAAGTTCTAATAATATTGGACGTAAATCTTATTGAGGCCTCATCTTATATGTGGTTCCAACCTGAGATGATAACTAAGTGGGCGTTTGGACATAAGAATTATAAAATTCTAAAACAGGGTGAAAGCTCTTTTCAAGTAAAAATGATATTTGAATTTAGAGTTGTGTTTGAAAATTAATATAATTTTGGGTTGTTTTTGAAGTTTTGTGAATGAAAATTTTGAAAAACAGTTTTTTGGAATTTTTAAATTTTCGGAAATTTCCAAAATGCATCTTTAAGTGAAAATTTGAAATTTTATGAATAACCGCTGATTGAAAAAAAAAAAATTTTGGAAAAAAGAAAAAATTTCTTATGTCCAAACGGGCTCTAAAATTCTTAACATGTTTTTGGAAGTATTTTGTCATTGCTAGTTTTCACCTGGGTCAAATACATACACAGCCCATTAAACTTGGCCCAATATTTCATTTTGGCACTCAAACTAACTCTTGTTCCATTTTGGCCCTCCAACTTCATTTTCTTTGTTCCACTTTAACACAAGCTCACTAGATTTAGTGTGTGATTTGCCTCCCCCTTTAGGCGCGTGAGGGACCATTTTTCAGCCAAATTTCCATGGCCAAATACATACACAACCCATTAAACTTGGCCCAATTTTTTATTTTGGCACTTTAACTCAGCCTTGTTCCATTTTGGCCCTCCAACCCCATTTCTTTTGTTCCACATTGACACAAAAGCTGACTATTTTTCATACTCCTAACGTGGAGGCGGATCCAAAATTTAAATCATATGGATTCAATTTTAATGTTTTTAATATTGAACCTATTATATTTTTAAAGTTATGGGTTTATATCTATTTTTTACAATTTTAATGAATTTTTACATACAAATTTTTACTCCGCATCGAAATTTATCGGTTCAGTTGAACCCGTAGTTATTACTGAAAATATATATATAAAAATGTTTTTTCCACGAGAGGGGGCAGAAAAAACGAAAAAATAATAATTTGAAATTACAAAAAAAAAAATGCGGGTGGTGGGGGTAGCAGCTGGGTATTTGTCCGCGCTGTATTTTTGCCTGGGATAAAAGTTTTTGTGTCAAAGTGGAACAAAAGAACCCATTATATTTTTAAATATTATGGGTTCATATCTATTTTTTTTTTACATTTTTAATGAATTTTTACATACAAATTTTTACTCTGCGTCGAAAGTTATGGGTTCAGTTGAACCCGTAGTTATTACTGAAAATATATTTAAAAAAATATTTTTTTCCCCGGGATGTGGGCACAAAAAAGGAAAAACCAAAATAATTTTGAAAA
>NW_017671664.1:187694-204023 GCF_001879085.1 Nicotiana attenuata
AAGTTGGGGGGGGGGGGGAGGGCAGTGGGATGGGGGGTAGCAGTTGGGTATTTGCACGCTCTACATTTTTACCCGGGGGAAAAAATTTTGTGTTAAAGTGGAACAAAAAAAATGGAGTTGAAGGGCCAAAATGAAACAAGAGTTAGTTAGAGTGCCCAAATGAAATATTGGGCCAAGTTTAATGGGCTGTGTATGTATTTGGCCTTTCACCTGTTTTGCTGTTCCTCTTTACCTTCATACTCTCTATGGTCACTGTATATAGTGTTTTTATTGTTAAAATATCATGGTTTAGCCAGTTTTCACACTGGTCAATGAAAAATAGCCAGCGTTTATCAAGTCAATGAAAAATAACCACTATTTTGCTGCAACAGGGCCCGGTCCAGTATAATATTCGGGAGTTCTGGTGCATTTGTGTACGAACTCCAGCATATTATGCTGGACCGGTATACTTTGCTAACTCCTGTAAAATTTGCGGGAGACTGGAGCACCAGTGCTCCAAACTCCAGTATATTATACTGGACAATTATACTTGCTGGAACTCCCGTAAAATTTGCGGGAGTCCAGCATAATTATGCTTGAACTCCCGTAAAATTTGCGGGAGTTCCAGCATAGTTATCCTGGAACTCCCGTAAAATTTACGGGAGTTCAAGCATACTTATGATGGAACTCCCGTAAAATTTGCGGGCGTATTTTTCCGGATTTTGAACAGTGTTTTCGCTCAGATTTAAAGTGGCTAAATTTCGATGACTTTTGAAACTTGTCTATTTTTCAACGACCAGTGGTAAATCTGGCTATTTTTGAATTTCTCCCGTTTTCATTCCCCATTGCAAAATATTTCGAACGCTACTTCCAAATTCCTCAAGGAGAATTATACCACTTCGGTCCTTCTCATCATTATCATAGTAAAAATAAATAGTCTAAAATATTTAATTTGTTTCTTATAAAAAATAAAAGAATATCAACTATTATTTTTAATTCATTTCTTAAGTTTCCAAGAAGATATATAATCACTAGTTAGTTATTTAAGAAAGAGAATAATTTAATGACGTAGTATCTTTTATACTAATTATTCTATTAAAGTATGTCTGATAAAGAATAATAATATGTATTTTGAAATGAAGGAGGCGGCAAAATACATTTTCATAGGATCCGAATATAATCAATGAGTGGTGGGATCAATGATTGATCGATAGTTTTTCCATGATATGATTATTTATTGTAAAATGCTACTGACAGATTAGAATATTTGCTATTGGTGTTGGGTTACTTTGGTGACAAATACTACTGCTACAACTAACAAGGATTTTCCTCCAGCTCCTAGCTAGAATCTTGCTTCTTGATTTGGCAATTTTGGGAAAGAGAAAATATTATATTGAAAGAGAAGCTATGTCTTTGCCTCTTCAATAATATCTTCTTTTGATTGGTCTCTTAGCTTATCATTCCTTAGTGGATTTGCAAATTGCATGTGCTCCCCATTTGCTATCTTAGTAGATAAGGAAGTCATTTAATCGCAGTGACACCTGCTATTGCTTTCTGTCTTGCATCTCCTTTTTCTGCCATTGTTACTTTATGCAAACAAAGAAAAGGTGACTGTCCCTTTTTATGACCTAGAAGAAACTAAAATTTTTAACTAAAAATTTCCCCACAGACGGAGCCAAATTGTTTGACCAAAAAGTGTCAAACCTTTAGTTAAATCAATCAATGATAAGAAGAAGGGTGAATCTTAGTTTTAAAATTATCTTTTTGGTTTGCTAATGAATAGAGTTCAGAATCATTTTCTTTTTTGTAATGAATTAATTGGTCTTTTTCATATGAATTACGTTTATCCTTCACTTCATTCTTTTTCTTTCTGAAGTTTCGATGTAAAGATTCCTCTACCAACGCATGGCCGTGATCTGTCATTACGTGCGACTATCTCCACTATTTGGGAGGTATCGGGAAGGATTTGGAATGGAATAATATCGATTCATACAGAAGAAAAGATTCTCTATTGATTCAAACACTGTACCTAACCTATGGGATAGGGATCGAGGAAGGGGAAAAACCGAAGATTTCACATGGTACTTTTATCAATCTGATTTATTTTGTACCTTTCGTTCAATTCGGGGGAAGATACTGAATTTTTGTATTTGAAAAAGATTTTCGTAGGGATCTCTGAAGTAGATGGCGGTTGATAAAGAACTCTTTGATCATAATTTCCCGTATGAATACTGTGTTGAACATGAAACTTGTGATTGGTAGTAAAACACCGATTCGCTCGTTGAGACCTAATTCGATCTTCATAGAGTTCTCGAGATATTTTCTTACGAAGTTTTGTTATAGCATCTATAACCGCTTCCGGTTTAGGTGGGCAACCTGGCAAATATACATCTACAGGAATTAGCAATGACTCCCGCCGTATGAAAGCAGTGCTCTAACCACTGAGTTAAGTAGGTCATTTATCATCCCAATAATAAAATCTAGACCAAATATTAAATGAAGTAGACGAAATGACCGTCGTTAGCTAATATGTTTGAGCTGATTAAATGCTCATGAATGCAACAACATAAATGTGCAATAAATATAGATAAATGCGACAAGCATAACAAAAAGGAATTTATTACCCAATTATTGCAAGATTCGGACGGTTCTTTCCCCTGACAGCAGCGTGGAAAGAAGGGAGTAACAGAGAGTTCAGGGATCTTTGGATCTTGTGAATATAGAATCAAAAAATGTATGCTTGAATAATGTATTCAATTAACAAGACAACTTTAGTATATTCTCTCAGGTCAACCTTTTACAGAGTCTTTTTCTTCTCATAAAAAATGAAGATCCCCTTTTTGTTCTCTATCTCTTCCTATTCATAAGGGATATTTCCCAAAAAAACCTAAAAAAGTACAAAATAAGGAATATTCAAGGGAATATTCCTTATATCCATATCTGAACCTATGCTACCGTTATTCCTTCATCTCAGCTGCCCGTCTTTGGCATCAGTCTTCTCGAGAGCGGCCTTCAATTATCACACCGTGGTCGACCCCGTCCGCGGTCTGGCTTATCCACTGTTGCCAAGTCGCCAAATTTTTACCAATACATTTAGTCCCTCCGCTTGTTGAGGTCGTGGTCCTGGACGCCCTCAATAAGTGGACTTGATTTGCCTCCATTTCGGAGGAATTTGGTTGTGTTGAATAAGTCGGGTCGACCGAGGTGGAGAGAATAACACACCTAGTGAAGTTGTGATTGGTGTGGCTACCTTGGGGTGACGTCATAGCCACGCGCGTCATCATTACGCATCTTCCCGAGACAACGTCTGCGTGCCTACCGCTTTGGTTTTAGTGCCGTTGACAATCCTTTGCTTCGATTCTTGTGCCACCCTGCCCTTATAAATAGATGGGGGTTTCATTTTTTTAGAAGTTTTCCCATCCCGTTCAAAGTTAAACTAATATGTATATTTTCTTTGTAAAAAAGGAAATACATTAAGAAAAATTCATGTTTATGCAATTATGAGAGTACTATGGTGCCAATATAGCTAAATATAGCAATTGTAAAGGTAATAACTTGGAGGTTGATGTAAAGGAAGTACTGACTATCTGAAATTAAAGTGTAGTATATATACATACCCTAATAATTTTGGATTTCGGATCGGATCGGACTAAAATATACCAATCCAAATTCGATCCGAAATCCAAAATTTTAATAAACACAATCTGAAATTCAATCCAATCCGAAATCCGAAATTGAATGGATCTGTTCGAATTTTGGATATCCGATCCGAATGATCAGCCCTAGGATCCATAGGTCGGGCAGTTCGGACGAGGTCCGTGAAATTTCCTTTTCGACCTTGGTTATTATTTTGGCGCTGAAATCGGCAACAAAGTCGGCGAGTACCTGCGATTTTATCGCTGTTCGTGGCGCCCTGACAGCTCGGGTTTATGCAGGATACCTCTCAAGGGAAAGGTCGTTACCACTGATATAGGGTGGCATTGAAAATAGGGTCTAAGCTTTCGTGAAGCTACGACCAACGCCAACGCCAATTTCTCGAGGTGAGGGTACCTCGTTTTGGCGTCGACGAGAGTTTTTCTGATGTAATAGATTGGAGATTGTGTACCTTTATCTTCGTGGACCAATACTGCGCTTACTGCGACTTCCGATACGGCCAAGTATATAAGGAGGCGCTTACCGGGTTTTGCTTTGGCGAGTAGCGGGGGAGATGACAAGTACGCCTTGAATTCTCTCAAGGCCTCGATGCATTCTGCATTCCATTAGAGCCCGTTGTCTTTTTTAAGCACTTAAAAAAGAACTTGTGGCATCTGTCGGAGGATCGCGAGATGAACCTTGACAGGGCAGCTATGCGATCTGTCAACTTTTGTACCTATTTTTGCTGGTTAACACTTCGGATATTCCCTCAATGGCCTTGATTTGGTCGGGATTGACCTCGATGCCTCTTTGGGATACCAAGAACCCGATGTACTTGCCTGAAGTTACGCCGAAAGCACATTTTTCGGGTTTCAGCTTCATACCGTACTGCCTCAGTATTTTGAAGGCTTCTTTCAGATGGTCGATATGATCTTCCTTCCTTTTCAATCTTTGGTAAGTTGTCCTTGCGTTCTTTAAGCCGAATGGCATGACTCGATAACAGTACGTTCCTTGATTGGTGATGAAAGTAGTCTTCTCTTGATCCTCTTCCTCTATGAGGATTTGGTTGTAGCCTGAGTAGGCGTCCAAGAAACTCAACAACTCGTGCCCTGCCACTGTGTCAATGAGCTGATCGATATGAGGCAGGGGAAAGGAGTCCTTTGGGCAGGCCTTGTTTAGGTCCGTGAAATCTACGCACATCCGCCATTTCCCGTTTTTCTTTTTGACCAAGACTACATTGGCAACCCATTGAGGATATTTTGATTCTCGGATGGAGCCAGTAGCGAATAGTTTATCCACTTCCTCGCTGACGGCCTCGTTGATTGCGGCATTGAATTTTTTTCTCGCTTGGCGTACTGGGGGGTAGAATGGATTAACGTTCACTCTGTGCGTGGCGATGTCTTTCGGAATCCCTGGCATATCTGCGTGGAAAAAGCAAACAGATCCGCATTATTGGTTAAAACTTTATGAAATTTACCTGGCTCGGAGAGCTTATGGCCTATATAGGCCTTTTTGTTGTTGTCACTGCTATCCAGTTGGACGGGATCGAGATATTCTATTGTCGATTCTGCGGCCTCCACGATATCGGGGTCCTTAATAACGTCTTTCCGATGGTCGGGTTTGGACCCTAACTTCGTTAATTGCTATGCTTCTAAGCTTGTTCCTTTTAGTTGTTGAGTGAATGTGCAATCTTGGGCGATGCGGTAGCATTCTTGGGCTGTGCGTTGTTCGCCTCGGATGCTGGATATTCCCCACGGGGTAGGGAATTTGATTACTTGGTACAGACTGGACGGGATAGCCTTCATGGCGTGTATCCACGGTCGTCCTATGATTGCGTTGTAAGCCGTGTACTGGTTCATGACATTGAACGTAGTTTCTAAGGTGATGCCTCTGGCCAGGACGGGCAGTGTTATTTCTCCTGAGGTTCGTTCAACTGCATTGTTAAAACCCGTTAGTGTTATGCAATGTGGTACTATCTTGTATCTTGTCCTCGAGTCGCATTTGTGAGAGCACTCGAGGATGGATAATACACGCGCCGTCTCCGTCGTCTACCATTATTCTTTTAACATAGTATCTGAAATACGCAAAGTAATGACAAGAGCATCGGAGTGAGGAAAAATCAAATCGTTGGTATCTGACTTATCGAAGATGATACTTTCTTCGAGGTCATCATACCGATCGTAAGTGATTGACCGCTTCAGCTTGTGTGTGGTGGTAAATTTTATGTGGTTGACTGCTGCTTCGTCGCCTCTACAGATGATCATTTGAATGGTGCGAGCATGAGAGGGCGGCTTTAGAGGGCCCTGGTGTTGTTCTCGTCCGCAGCCAAAGTTGGCTCGTCCTCGGTCACTCATTAACTCCTTCAGGTGCCCTTGGTTCAGCATGTTAACCACTTATTGCCGTAGGGCTATGCAGTCCTTGGTTTTGTGACCCCGCTCCTGGTGAAATTCACAAAGGACTTTCGACTTTCGAGTATTGGAGTCGGACTTCATTTTTTGCAGCCACTTCTCCTTCGTACCAAGCTTCTCTAGTGCGTACACTACTTGTGAAGGAGAAACACAAAAATTGTGAGCGGATAAGAGTGGGGGCATACCTCTTTCGTTTCGCGGAGTCCCTGTGTGCGTCCTGGACGACCCTTCCAAATGTCGAGGGGATAGTGGAATGGTGGTTCTGACATAGGGCTGATGCCTATCTCGGTTGAGGCGTGGTCCAGACTGATCTCTTTGACTGTCATTACGACGGTCTTTCCTTGGCTCTATTTGGATAGACGTTAAAAGTTGGGTTGGACCGTTAAGGTCGTCATCGTCTGCTCTTACCTCGGCACAGTAGGCGTTGTGAATTTCTTCCCAAGTGGTGGGAGGGTATTTCATGAGCCTGCTTAACAACTTCCTGGTTGCCTTTGACCCATTTCTGTTCAACCCGTTTTGGAAGGCTGCCACCGCCATTCCTTCCGATATGTTTGGTAAGCTCATCCTCACCCTGTTAAACCGAGCGAGTAAGTCCCTGAGTCCCTCCCCTGGCGATTGCCTAACGGCGAATATGTCGTTCACCCTGGCCTCCGCTTTCTTAGCTCCGGCATGGGCGGTGATGAACTTATCACCCATTTCTTCAAACGTTGTTATAGACCGTGCTGGTAGTTGTGAGTACCAAGTTAGGGATCCTCCGGTTAGGGTTTCGCCAAACTTTTATAGTAATACTGACAGTACTTGCTTCTTTGATAGATTGTTACCCTTTACTGCTGTGACATAGTGAATGATGTGGTCTTCTGGGTCTGTGGTGCCATCATATATTTTCAAATATGGTGGCATTTTGAAGGTCTTGGGTATGGCATGTGGGGCCGCCTCCTCGCTATACGGTTGTTCG
The DNA here is from genome assembly GCF_001879085.1 of Nicotiana attenuata. NCBI lineage: Eukaryota > Viridiplantae > Streptophyta > Magnoliopsida > Solanales > Solanaceae > Nicotiana > Nicotiana attenuata. The sequence goes on from NW_017671664.1 coordinate 194,670, forward strand.
ATGCATCGGCCAACATCTCGTTTTGGTAGCAGTTTCGGGGCGCCCGGTATTTTATCGATCCTTTCTTGATATTCTCTCATCTGGTCGCGGAGTGCTTTATTTTTGTTTTCCATTTCTTCCATTTTCTTTAAAATGGCTGTCAGTGCATCATTGCCTGCATCAACAATGGTGTGAGTGTTACCTACTGGGGGAGCTGGTCGCTCGTCGGTGGTTGTTATGACATCTGCCGGCGCGGCATTTTGGTTCGCTCTTTGAACGGTAGTCATTGAGGGTACTTGTCAACCACTCTTCCAATAATTTCTTCACTGCTGGTGGCGCTTCCTCAGCTGTGGACGTGGAATCTCCCCGTTCGCGTGATGCAGTTACACTTTCATGAGGAGGGGGTGAGTCGCTCCTGGCGTAACGCGTGGCGTCACATTCTCATTGTCTTCCCTACCATCCTCGTTGATAGTGTTCAAAATGTTCGTAGTGACACCTGTTATTGCTTTCTGTCTTGCATCTCCTTTTCCTGCCATTGTTACTTTATGCAAACGAGGAAAAGGTGGCTATCCCTTTTTATGACCTAGAAGAAACTAAAATTTTTAACTAAAAATCTCCCCACAGACGACGCCAAATTGTTTGACCAAAAAGTGTTAAACCTTTTAATTAAATCAATCAATGATAAGAAGAAGGGTGAATCTTAGTTAACAATAATAAAATCTAGACCAAATATTAAATGAAGTGGACGAAATGACCGTCGTTAGCTAATATGTTTGAGCTGATTAAATGCTCATGAATGCAACACCATAAATGTGCAACAAATATAGATAAATGTGACAAGCATAACAAAAGGGAATTTACTACCCAATTATTGCAAGATTCGGATGGTTCTTTCCCCTGACAGCAGCGTGGAAAGAAGGGAATAAAAGAGAGTTCAGGGATCTTTGGATCTTGTGAATATAGAATCAAAAAATGTATGCTTGAATAATGTATTCAATGAACAAGACAACTTTAGTAAATTCTCTCAGGTCAACCTTTTACAGAGTATTTTTCTTCTCATAAAAAATGAAGATCCCCTTTTTGTTCTCTATCTCTTTCTATTTATAAGGGATATTTCCCTAAAAATCCTAAAAAAGTACAAAATAAGGAATATTGAAGTTAATATTCCTTATATCCATATCTGAACCTATGCTACTGTTATTCCTTCATCTCAGCTGCCCGTCTTTGACATCAGTCTTCTCGAGAGCAGCCTTCAATTATCACATCGTGGTCGACCCCGTCCGCGGTCTGGCTTATCCACTGTTGCCAAGTCGCCAAATTTTGACCAATACAGAAACATGAATGTCTGGTTGTCCAAACAGTATGATGAGCAAGAAATGCTCATGGCAGAAGGTGGAAAAATTGGCCGCAGATGTGGTAGCAGAGAGTACTGATTTTAGGTCGACAATGTCGCTACTTGTCTTTCTAAGATTCGGCATGGGCTATTTTCACATGAGTATGAATCTGGATAAAATTTGCGTATATTTGTATCAACACATTTCTTCAAGCACAAATTAGCTCACACCTATATGGCAGCAGTACACTGACAAGTTACAATAGGATACGTGGCGGTCATACAGAGTATACTTTTCCTGTAATGACTTAACTCTGGGAAGCATAAAAGAAGGAAAATGATGGTTCGAGGAACTAGCTTGTACTGTTATAATTACACTATCATTATATGTGAAACCATCTCGCTCTCAAAGTTTCAAACTCTAAAGCTCTACACCTTGCTCTCTAAGCATATTTTCACTTGCCATGCAGAATAAGGCAGAGCTAGAGTTTGGTACGGGTTTGGATTAACCCATTAATTTTTATTAGGAGAAATTTTATTAATTGAGTATAAATTTCATTGCAAAACCTAGTAACTAAGATGAGCTATGAGTTTTGTAACAAGAACATAAATTTCAAATTCTAACTTCGCGGCTTGAGGTCTACAATAATCATTTGGAGGTACACATCACCCTTGCTTTTCCTTCACTACACTGTAACGATTTGTTATTAGGAGTAGTATAGCTAGAGATTAACAATTACTGCCACTACATTGCAAAGCTACAATTTTAAGTGAGGAATACAGATAAATACTGTAGATCGTTTGCATAAATAATTCAAGTTGAATGTTGTGAGTATTTATACTCGCTGTCAATATTTTCCCTCCTCCAAGCTATAATATTACTAGGTCAGGTATATATGTCGTGGATTTTTGCCATGTCGGATGGTAGAGGAGACAAAGTCTGCCATACGCAGGGTTAACACATTTAATATTAAAATTATAAATTCATACTTAATATTGAATAAATTGCAGTGCTAGATTGACTGAAAAAGCGTACAAATTCTGCATTATTGTCGTACCCTTGAAACCTTGAATAGTGCATGCTCACATAGGTGGATCCAAGAATTAATAGATTGTTCATAATGTTTCATTTAGATAATTGCATTCACAAAATTGTCCTAAATTATATACATCATTTGAGTCTAAAGCAATATATTTAATTGCACTCACAAAATCGTCCTAAATTCACAATGGAGGAATGGTTCACGTGGTCATCAAAACCAAGGTTGATAAGGACAAGTCACTTAAGCAGAGACTTGTAGTTGAGTTGAGAGTCCATTACTCAAATGGTTATTAACTATCACGAATTATCACCTAAAGTCACTTTTCTTTTGTTTGTAACAACAAAGTCACTGAACTATGCCTATTGCACTCAGAAGGTCATTTAATTTTTCAAATTTTGGATTGCCAAATACCTATTTTACCCTCTAAATTATAAATATTTACCTTCTTTTTATTTTTTAAAGCTTTTAATATACATTATATATTCTTGAAAATTATGTTCAATTATATTATTTGTTTCTACCAACTTTCCGACAGCACAAAGTTATGTCACCGGAAAGTAGGGCGATTATCTGTATAGGGTAAAATTTATTATGTTAAGTCCTGCATGTGTGTGTGTGTGTGTGTGTCTATATATATATATATATATATATATATATATATATATATATATATATATATATATATATAATTGAGCATAATTTTTAAGAGTATATAATGTATATTATAAAATACCTTTATTATTTTTATATTATGTGCATGGAATATATATATTACAACCTTTATTTTCTTTCATTCTGAATTGTGTAAGTAAATTTTTGAATTTTTGTTGTTAATACTAAAATTATTATTACGAACAAATTATTCTAATTAATTTTTTACTATGCTCATTATTTTGTTATTCCAGCATTATAAATGCTTAAATACTTTTTATTTTTTTAATTTATAAATAATATTTATTTATTCTATAGGTAAGTCCATAATATAAATTAAAAAGGGAAAAATTATAATATTAACAAGTTTAAGAAAAATAAAAAGAAGATAAACTTTTATAATTTAGAGGGTAAAATAGGTATTTGGCAATTTAAAAGTTGGAAATTCTAGTTGAGTGACCTTCTGAGTGCAATATGCATAGTTCAGTGATTTTGTTGTTACAAACGAAAGAAAAGTAACTTTAGGAGATAATTTTAAATAGTTAAATTACCATTTGAGTAATTGACTCTTGAGTTGGGACTCGGATGTTTGGTGGTAAGTGGTTCCAGTTAAGCATGAAAAACAATATACTAGTGCATTTTTCTCTGTCAGTAGACAGTAGATGTCTCCAACTGATCAAATGACCGCCTTTGCCTCATCCTATGATCATCAATTGTCCATGTCAATAAAACCTTTAAGTTGTAGCCACTCGACATCCATATATGGTTTCTGTTGCCTGTTGGGACCATATTTATGTTATGCAGCCAACATTCTCTTCAATCTTCCCATCTTCATATCTATTGCATGCCCACATCAAAGATTCTGATTTATATATGCTCTTTTCTTATTTGTTTTGTTTGTACTATTTGGGGCAGAGGCGGTTTCAGAATTTTAAGCTTATAGGTTCCTACAACAATCTCAAGTTAATTTACATAACTGGACCAACGAACTGGATTCCACGCCAAATATTCTTATACTTTTAATAAAATTTTTAGTACAACTATAGGATCTATGCAAAAGTTACTGGGTTCATGGGAACCCGTAATGTTTGATCTAGATCCGCCCCTGTTTGGTGCCAAAAGCTTAAATAAAAGCCAAGTTAATTAGGTTGAAAATCCATACTTAATTATGGACGAAAATAATCAAAAAGAAAAAGAATCTGTAATATCCTTCAGGCTTCAGCAATTTTATCTTTAAAATATATTAAGCGTCCTTTAATTCTAAAGTTTTAACTTCGGTAATTCCACGCTATTTAAGTTCTTCGGGATGAGGGTATATGTTCATATATGAATTGTGATATTAAAACAACCTGCACGCCAATTATTTTTTCCTTTTTAAAATAAGTCCTTGTATATATAACTGAAATGACATGAGCAAGTGCAAGACAAGGTGAGCTTGCATAATGGGACAAAGAATGAGATCATCGATCAATCATGCTCATTAATTATTTATTTATTTATCTATTTTTTTTGCCTGTAAAAGTCTTACCAAAACATCTGAAAGTCATCATTTTAATTCCATATGCATTGCATAGAATCACAAGAAGAAAAACTTGCGAGCAATTGGCGACTTACTGTAGAAAGGAGGGACGATAAATACATAACGCATATTTACCTACACAGTGTAATCGTTTAATTATTACTTAATCAATATATATTCGTTTTATTTATCTTTAAATTTATAAAAAAAATGGTGTCGTTTTTTTTTTCTTACAAAATTTCCAGTGAGACTAAGTTTTGTAGGAAGTGTAATAGTGGGAATTAATGGTCAATGAACTGAGTCAAATCCGTGAAGTCTCATGTTCTATCTATTCCAGTTTTGATGGTCAAGGTTATCCAAAATAATAGATATCGGCAACATTAGTCGAGATACGTATTAGTTAATCTAAACATTACAATTATTTAAAAAAAAAAAAAAAGAAGTGTAAAAGTGGGACCATATAATTGAAGCACGAAGGGACCCATATACAGTTTTATTTCCACTCCATTATGTCCCAAAAAACAGACCTAAGCCTTACACGTCGTTCCTTATCTATTTCGGAATTTTGCTTTCTCTATTTCGGAGTACCTTCTAAAACGCCTATACACACACACACACACATTCCCGTACAGACTTGTAAATCATTTACTAAACAATTTCTTTATCCTTTTCTCTCTCACACACAAACACACTAAGACATGAAATGAAGCAACACCCCACCCCTACCCCCCACTCCCTAGCTAGCCCCACACAGTCTTTCCTTAATTTACATTTATATATATTGAGTTTTGAGAGAGAAGCACTCACAACACAAGTTGTTCTCTTGGCTTTTGCATCATTTCCTCTCCTTTCCTTTGCAATTCAAATTTGTCTTCTGCTTCTATTCAACAGTTTCTTAGTTTACTCCTGTCTTTTGTCTTACTTAAGCCCCCAAAAATAAAACCAGTTTGGAGGATTGATCAGTTTTAAGCTCTAATTAAAATTTATATTAGGCTGTTCAGAGAGAGATAATTGTGCATTGATGGATCCCTCTACTGCACAACATCTTCACCAGGTAAAAATTAATTAGTGAGGTAGATGCATATAAGAGTAGTATTTGTAGTAGTAATGACGGTTTCTTCCTATTCTTTGTTGTGTCACTTGGCTTTCATCTTCTATTCTTTTCTTTTTCTTTGTTGTCTCACTTCTACTAATTTACATGTGAAAAGAAACTGCCGTTTTTCTTCACTTGTTGAGTCTTGTTAAGTGTTTTTGGTTCACATCAGGAGTAGTTGTCATTCTCCTATTTGGAAACCATCTTAATTAATTGAGAAGAAGCAGTTTTTGAAATACAATCCATTTGAAGTTCTGAAGGGAGAAAGTAAAATCAGAAACAAAGAATCATATATACTTGAATATATAGACATGGTCTATTAATTACCCAAAAAAGTTACTCTACAAAACCCCCCCCCCCCCCAAATAAATGAACTACTCATAATTTGTGCCAAAGTCCTAACTGGAAGGAGATCTAGTACTGTACAACCTTATACTTTTACTAATTTCTGTAAATTTCTTTTATTTCAAGATTGTAGCCATAGGAACAAAGATATGCTAGCTGACACTTTATTTTTTAATTTAAAGTCAGTCTGCTTAAGAAAACTATGTTGCTTTTCAAGTTAAAGATTATATTTTTGAATGTAAAGTTAAGGCATTCATATATCAACTAGAAGTTAGAACATTAATCAAGTGTTTCCTTTTCTACTTTAAGAAATATACTAGTACTAGTTCTTTACAATTTAGTTGCAATTTTTTCCCCAGTGATATCAAGTTCTGATCTTTTATAGTTAATGTGTTTTTTCAGGAACTGTCTTCTCAAACCCTAGAAAGCATGTTGGTGAGCACAAAGCCACAGCAAGACAAGAAGCCAAAGCCTCCTGAGCAAGCACAGAAATGTCCAAGATGTGATTCCAGCAACACCAAATTCTGCTACTACAACAACTACAGTCTCTCTCAACCTAGATACTTTTGCAAATCATGCAGAAGATATTGGACTAAAGGAGGGACACTAAGAAATGTTCCAGTAGGAGGAGGCTGTAGGAAGAACAAAAGGTCCTCATCAAGAAGTACTAGTCAAGATCATTCAATCAACACTAACCCTAATAATCCACTTTCTTCTCTCACTACACCAATGTCCCATGATTCTACTGATCTAAGCCTAGCATTTGCTAGACTTCAAAAACAAGGAAATGGGAACTTGGGAATTGAAAACCATAATATTTCAATGATGTGTAATGGGACTAACATTGCCCCTTCTGAAATTCAAAGTGGTTATTTTGATGCACTTAGAGGTGGATTTCTTGAAAATCCAAATGGATTTCACCAAAATTTGTATTATGGAGTTGGGAATATGGGACATCATGTGGAAAATGGTGGAATGGGGGTGAATAATGTAAGTGATCAAGAAATGGGAAGTATGCATTATGATCAAGAAATAAGTAGTGGTGTAACAACAACAACAGCTACTACAGTGACAACTGTAAAACAAGAGATGTGCAACATGTCTAGAGATCAAGGTGACAACAGAGTGTTGTGGGGATTTCCATGGCAGATAAATAATGGAGATGGAAATATGGGTACTGATTTTGATTCAAGCAGGAGAATATGGAATGGGGTTGGTGGTAACTCTTGGCATGGACTTCTCAATAGCCCTCTCATGTAGATGTTAGAGTTACTTTTTTAGCTCACTGGCTGATTAATCTGGATTCTCTCTATGCAGTATCCACCAAAGAGAAGGTTCATTACCAAGAGTTTTTTATTTTATTTTTTATCTATTTTCGCTCAGTCTTTGCTAGGTAAAAAAGATGAAAGAATTTTGTTCTTAGATCAGAGTTGAAACTTAACTTAATGATCTTGAGTTGTGTAAAGAGATTTGATTCACCTGAATCATATCTCTCTCTCTCTAATTTTTTTTTTCTTAAAAATATTTGGGATGTCTCTTTTAGGTCTCTTCCTTATGGATTGAAAAACTAATGAAAGTTGATTTATTCTTCTTTAATCTAGCTCCTGACAGACATACTGTGGTGTGTGAAATTTTGTTGGTTTGTTTAAGGAAAGTGTCTGCTTTTCTCTCTATTTTCTGGTTATTACGTTGCTAGTATTATCTTTCTAACTTCTGTTGCTGATACTGCTCCACTGTCTTTTTTCTTCTTCTTGGGCCGAGGGTCTATCGGAAACAGCCTCTCTATTAAGTAGAGTAAGATCTGCGTACACACTATCCTCCAGACCCCACTTGTGAAATATTACTGGTCGTTATTGTTGTTTAAGGAAAGTGCCTGTGATTGATAGAATCAGACATTGATGTTTCATATTTGATTAATGAATTAGTCTGAACTCTCTGAATTCTTTCACTCACTAAGAAGGTGGCTGGAAGCTATATACTCCTATTTTGTCTGCACGTGATGTTAGATTATTAAATTTCATGTGTAGCTTGTTTTCAAGATATGCTATCATGATAGTTTCTTATTTTTATGTAGATCTTAGAAAGAATATTATATGATGGAATAATTAAATGATAATGAGGTTTTGCAAGGCTTTTCTCTTCTTTTAAGCTATCGAACTTGAGTGAAGCATGAGCACCAATCTCGGGATTGATTTTCGACCAAATCCAATTTGAGATTTCAGCGTGACAGTATTTACAATATTTTACTATGTCCCGTATATATATGGAGTATAATGTTTTCAACAGTTTCTGAGAATTGCCAATGGGCAGTTTCTTTTCTTCTGGAGGACAAACTTGATAATATTCTATATATGTGCCAAACCCATTCGAACCTATCTATTTTCAAACTTAACATTCTAATCTCGTTGCTGTTAAATATTAAATGAGCCATCTTTTTTCTGGTTCTCAGGTTTCATTATTTGACTATGCTGCACCAAATTGAATCCATCAATCTCTATTTTATGGGGCAGTCAATTCAGCAAATGACATTAAAAAAAGTAGTAATATATTTGCGTTTTTATATCCATGTTAATAGAGAACTTGTTGTCTCTTCCATTTAATTTTTCTTTCTATAGTTTTTCAATTTTCACTTGTTTTCTGGTACATTTTAGAGGAGAAAAGAGGCATTCTTCAACATAAGATCTTCACACATGTCATTTGACTGTATGAATAGTGTGCTGTCACGTCATTTTCTCAATATAAGCAGTGAAAGCTTATAGACGCCAAATTCATTGTTTTTGCTACTCCATTTGTTTTGGGACATAAACCAACCAACTGCTTATTTCTTCTGATGTGATAAAATTTCCAGCAATCCACCGCCCAGTTGAAATCCGATACAATGATGTTGTAATCTTGAACAGTAATAAATCGGTGATGGCTTTCAAATCAGCTGAATGTGTAATTTAGACTCATACTACATATTGCATCATAGATATCGGATGTGAAAGAATTTTTGGAATTGTACATTCATTGATGTATTAATACTAATAAACCAAATTTGATTGAATGAATAGATTAAAATATATAGAATAAATAGATATAGAACGGTTAATGGAAATCGAACTCGCATCGTTAACTTGGAAGGCTCGGGGTTATAGTTGATGTCGATTCATTATGTTTAACGTCTCTAATTCAAAATCGAACATGAACTTTGGTTTCATTCGGGTCCTTTATGGAGATGAGTCAATTTATAGATCTAAGATGTGAACAAAATTTCGGAGAAAAAAAAGATAATTTTACCCATAACATCTATGTCAGCTTTTTGTCATATATATATATATATATATATATATATATATATATATATATATATATATATATATATATATATATATATATATATGTGTGTGTG
>NW_017671664.1:204043-265973 GCF_001879085.1 Nicotiana attenuata
ATGTGTGTGTGTGTGTGTTTGAGAAAAAAAGATATTTGGCGGTAAATAGTTTAGGGTATAGCTAGGACTTTTACAAGGTTAGACATTTTGAAGATGCAGATACTAGTACTCCAATTTATGTGAACATGTTTGACTAGGCACGAAGTTTAAGAAAAAATAAAGACTTTTAGAATTTGTGGTCCTAAACAAGTCTAAAAGGGGCCCAGAGTATTTGTGTGGTTATAAAAGCTTCTTATTAAGGGTAGAATCCTAAGTTTAAACTAAATTGTTACCAAATTTAGAAATGGGTCATTATTTTTAGAACGGACCAAAAAGGAAATAGGCTCACACAAACTGGAATATATTTCGTTATAATAGTATATTGTACTTTACACAATGGTGCGAAAATTAAGAGTGCCTAACAAAATATCACAAACAGACCCATTTGGTTTATTCAGAGTGCGTTTAATGTCTGAAAATTAGTGGTCCTTACTGTATATCATTCAACATCACATGGTATTTTACATTATAATTCTTAAGTTTAGGAAGTTTAGAGTAAATTGAGTAGTTTTATCTGTTAATAGATTTTTTGAGAAACTGAGGAATTCATGAGCGTGTTTCATTATTTCCACTGATCTGAAAGTCCATAGGGGATTACTGAGGAGCTCAGAACAGTTAAGAAAGACGTGATCATTCTTATCGCGTGCTGTTTAATTTAATGGTTTTCTCACCGAATCCAAGTAACACAATGGCGATTTTAGCCCTCAGCGACTTTGTCCCACATCGATCTCCAGTAAAATATTAAATCAGTTTATTAATGGGAGTGTACTGTACATAGGACCTGCATTAGCTTTCTAAAACTGATAAATTTGGATCTTGCTGGAGTCCAACAGGAGTGCAGCGGCGCTCAAAGGTATGCAATTTTTTCCAACGTTCCCTTAAATTTGGCTTTTTCTTTGGGAGTAATTTGAAAGACGTTCCCTTATAGTCGGATTCGGCTTCATAATACTGATAACTCTTATGGTTTATGATATTACGTATGTTCACTTATTTTTATATTTTTGTGTAATAATTCTTTTAAATTAATTAGTTTTGGATATATTTTTTTACACGTGTACCCATATTAGTAGTACATCATTAAAAATTACATAAATATTACTCCTACTCGATTAAACAATATATTAGAGTTAGTGAAATTAATTTTAATATTTATTTGGTAGACACATATAATATGATCGTGTCTCACCTAATATTTCTTTATACACGTTGTTCTTGGTTAAAATTCAATTGTTAATTTATCATTATGAGTTACTATATATTAAGAATTTCCTAACATATTGAATATTAATTAGCTTGATAATTTTCTTATTCTTTTATATTTCAACATCATTTAGTGAACATGTGAATATGATTAACGTCGTATATTTTTGTAACTTACGTCTAAAAGTTTCAGCCTTATTTTTAAGAAACTGTAACCTCTTTTTTCTACAGAAGTAGATTAGTACCAAAAGTTATACAGTAATTTAATTAACATATATCTTCCCTAGAATGGCCAGTAACTAATTGTCAATTTCGTCGTATACACATGCAAAGAAGAAATAATTAATGGTGATAGAGATACTTAATAGAATTGATATTAGAAAATTTAGTTAATAAATATAATCATTGTACATATGCCTTTTGTCTGATTCAAAATTATGAGTCTTTTCATCTATAAATTAGTAGAAAGAATATTAGTTGATTTATACGAATAATAAAGTAACACTTTGTAGACAATAAAATTGCATCAAGAAAATAATCGAGATCGAAAAATATTGCAACTATCGGAGGCTTGCACTTTTCTGTCCCTGGCATGGGACTTGGTGAAGGAATCCGCGAGCATTTCAAAGGAATCTATGGAATGCTCGGGTAATAATGAATACCACGTCAGAGCTCTTCTCGTGAGAGTTTCCCCGAATTTCTTTAGCAACACAAATTCAATTTCGTCAAGCACTAAATCATTTCCTTTTTCCGCCGTTGTATAAGTGGTAATATGCTCATGAGGATCCGAAGTTCCATCCTATCTTGGCCCATTGGATTTGATCACCATTTGATCAAATCCATTATTGATTAAGTTCTTGAGCCCAGATCAAGGAATGATGAGGTGCTAGGAGCCAGGTTGTCCAAACTAACGGGCAAAAGCGAGACAGGACTGGATGCATAGCTTTAAGGTTAGTGAGATTATGGGCTGTAGCTGTTAGAACAATTAAACATATTAATTTCTATGAATTAAGCCCTAGACTTATACTGATGAAGAAAATGTCGGTGAGAAGAACAAAATTACAGGGAAGAAAATGTAGGTACTCATGCTGTGATCTCAAAAGTGCTCTGGTCAGAATGTCTGCCTGCTGATCCTTAGAATTCACATACTGCGTTTTGATCAATCCTTGCTGAATTTTCTCTCTTATAAAGTGACAATCTATTTCTATATGCTTAGTTCTTTCATGATATACTGGATTGGCTGCAATTTGTAGTGCTGCTTTGCTATCACAGAATAGGTTGATTGGCAATTTCACCTCTGTTCCAAGTTCCTTGAATAACCCTGCCAACCAAACTAGTTCAACAACTGTCCACGCCATGCTTCTATACTCTGCTTCAGCTGAGCTAGAGATTGTAAACTGCTTCTTTGACTTCCATGATATGAGTGAATTTCCATGCTTAATCAGAAATCCAGTCACTGATTTCCTTGTGTTGGGACATGATGCCCAGTCTGCATCACAATAAGCTGTTAGCACATTGGTTTTCTCACAACTCATCAAAATGCCCAATCCTGGATCCTTTTTGATATATCTCACTATCCTTAGTGCAGCTTCCCAATGACTTCTTTTAGGTTGTTGCATGACTGGCTCAATGTTTGGACTGCAAATGCTCTATCTAATCTGGCCAGAGTTAGATAGAGCAATTTACCAATGAGTCTCTGATATTTTCCCTTGTCTTCTAAGAGGTCATCACCTTCAGCTCCTGTAATCTCATCTAACCTTTTATCAGTAAGATTTTGATTGTACTCCAGTGGAATGTAGGATGGTTTGGATGCACTTAGTCCTAAATCTCTAATGAGTTCCAATGCATACTTTCGTTGATTCATTAAGATTCCTCTCCTCGACCTGCTGAACTCAATTCCAAGAAAGTACCTTAAGTCTCCAAGATCTTTTATCTTGAAGGCTGCATGCAGGTTCTTCTTAGTTTCTTCTATGATCTTGAGGTTGTTTCCAGTGATCAACATATCGTCAACATACACTAGAATAATCACAATATTGTTTCCCTGCTTCTGGGTGAATAAAGAGTAGTGTAGACTACTTTGTGTAGATCCTTGTGCTTGTAAGGCCTCTATTAATTTTACATTCCATTGTCGACTTGCTTGTTTCAACCCTGGCTTGCAAAACCCTCTAGCAATTTGCATGTAAACCTTATCAGGTATATCACCTTGAAGGAAGGCATTGTATACATCCATCTGATGTACATGCCATCCTTCTGTTGCAGCAATCGAAAACACAGATCTCACAGTCACAATCTTCACAACCGGAGAGAATGTTTCATTGTAATCAATACCCTCTTGTTGATTGTAACCCTTAGCAACAAGCCTTGCCTTGTATCTCTCTATGGAACCATCTGTCTTGTGCTTGATTTTGAACACCCATTTGCATCCAATGGGCATCTTCCCTTGTGGTAGAGTGACCAACTGCCAAGTTCTGTTATCTTCTAAGGCCTGTATTTCAGCTTTCATAGCTTCCACCCAAAGTGGATCCTGGCAAGCCTCCTGAAAGTTTCTAGGTTCCACAATAGAGGTGAATATGAACTGTTGGTAATGGGGCTGGACATTAGCATAACTGAGTGAACGATGCATAGGATAAGGCAATGCAGGATCATAGTTGACATTAGCTGTCACATAATCAGTCATCCAACTAGGAGTCTTTTTGTCCCTAGTTGATCTTCTCAAAGGTTCTGAATCAGCAGGAATGGAGAGAACTGAACTATCTGGACTCACATCATGTTGTGAACCAAGCTCAGGGCTAATATCTGGCAGGGATTTAGTGGCAACGACTTGTGTGGAATCACTTGCTGCTTCTGTTGGAACTACTACATCATTATGAGTTGTAGGAATGTCTTCTATGCTAGTCGCATAAGGTGTCAAATCAGGAATGTGAGAAGAAACTAAGTCATCTTGAGAAAATAGTGGACACTGATTATCCTTCTGATGTTTAAAAGGGAACACATTTTCCCTAAAGCTTACATCCCTGTTCACAAAGATAACATGATTAGTTAGCTCAAACAAAATATATCCTTTGGTTACTTCTGAATAACCCATCATGACTGATGCAATAGCTCTGGCTTCAAACTTATCATGAACATTTCGCATCTTTGTAAAACAGAGGCATCCAAGTATTCTTAAATGGTCCATACTAGGCCTTTTGTGATGGAACACTCATAAGGTGTCCTTCCTTGTAGTGCCACAGAAGGCATTCTGTTAATCAAGTACACTGCTGCTAACACACAATGACCCCAATACTTCAAAGGAATTCCTCCTTGAATCCTTACATCTCTTTCCACTTCTAGAATGTGTCTGTGTTTTCTCTTTGCTACTCCATTTTGCCGAGGAGTATAAACACAAGACCTTTGATGTATAATCCCCAAACATTGAAACAATTGGGAATAGTCTTAATTGACAAATTCTGTGCCATTATTAGTTCTTATCACTTTGACAGTCTTGTCAAATTGAGTATGAACCATTCTAAGAAATTTTTTTAGTGCCACAATAACATCATTCTTGTATTTCAGCAAATATAACTAGGTCATTCTAGAATGATCATCAACAATTGTCAAGAAGATTTTATTTCCATTGAAAGTTTGTACATGATAGGGCCCCCATACATCAATATGCAACAGATTAAATGATTCAGTAGTTCTACTGTTACTGAGATTGAAAGGTAACCTAGTATGTCTTGCTAGAGGACATATCATACATTTGTTAACTACATTTTTACATTCTTCTTGGGACAAGCACAATAGCTGCTTTATTGCCTTGACTGAGGCATGGCCTAGTCTTTTATGCCAAAGCTCAACGTCTATTTTTTCTTTTACTGCATTCATCACTTTAGTTATAATGTCATCCTTCTCAGTAGGTGTTTGTGAGAGCCAGTAGAGTCTATCTCTTTCTCTACCAATCCCCTTGACCTTCCCATTGTAAAGGTCCTGGAATATACAAAAATGTGGAAAGAAGCATACTGAGCAACATAAAGCTTTTGTGACTTTAGATATGGACAACATGTTGTAGTTAAAATATAGTATATATAAGACATTATCTAAGATATCCTTGTTGAGTATTCTGCAAGTACCAATATGTGATATGTTTATTGTTCCTCCGTTAGGTAAGTGTACCTTTCTCTTATCAGAATTTCTACTTCAAGTTGGTTATCTAGCATAGTCACATCAGAAACTATATGATTTGTAGCTCCGGAGTCAATTATCCATTCCTTTTTATTTGAGTTTACCAGAAATGCTTTGATTTTACCTGCCATATTAGCTGAAGTCTCACCCACACTGTCCTTGCTCAGCAACTTGAGAATCTGATTATATTGTTCTGGTGTGAAATATGGATCTCGAACAGCATCATCAGGGGAACATTGTGATATTCCCTACTCCTATGTCTGGTAAATATTCCCTACTCCTATGTCTGGTGTGAATACGTATCTTCTTCATTGATATTCCCTACTCCTATGTCTTGCCTCTTATGATCATCAATTGTAACATTGTGAGCTGCAGCATTGACTCCAATTTTCTTCTTAACCTTGAAATCTGTGGGGTAACCAATCAGTTTATAACATCCTTCGCGAGTGTGACCTTTCATTTTGCAATAGTCACAGTACAAATTGAAATTTTTCCTTGTCCTTTGACCTGGTCCACCCTTCATAGTCATCAAAGCTGTCAGTTCTCCTCCTTCGTTTGTGCACAAATTGTTTGTCATACTGCGTTGACTTTCTCTTTCCATTAACATGGAATAAGCTTTGTTAATTGTAGGTACTGGAACCATCATGAGCAAATGACTCCTTGCTTGTTCATACGATTCATTCAGTCTCATAAGAAACTATAAGAGTTTCAACCTTTCCATGAAGACAACAAACTCTCTTGATTTAGCACAATCACATCCTGGAACAGGTGCTAAGCTGTCAAATTCAGCCCAAAACAGATGCAATTTTGAAAAATAAGCTGATACAGAGCTGGTTCCCTGCCTAATAGTAGCAATTTCCTTATGGATCTGGAATTTAGAACAATCGATTTTATCAAATCGCTCCTTCAGATCTAGCCAAACTGCCGATGCACTTGAAGAATACACAATTCCATTGTATAATTCCTTTGATACACAATTCATAATCCATGAAAGGACAATCGCGTTGCATCGCTCCCACAAATCAACCAAATTTGGACCGTAATTCTCCTTTTTGCATGTGCCGTCAATAAACCCTAGTTTATTTCTTCCTAGGATCGCAGTTCTCATTGCAGGGCTCCATACGGAGTAATTTTCCGGTCCGGTTAATTGGAGATAAATTAGGACAGTACCTGAAGTATCAGTGGCATGCAAGTACAGCGGGTGGTTGTGGCTTAACTTTTCCTGCTCTATGTTGTCAATTGTTGCATTTGCCAGTGATGAGCTTGATGAAGAAGATGATACATGATCGAGTTACGAAGATCTAGCTAGCGATCGCTATGCTCTGATACCATATTAATTTCTATGAATTGAGCCCTAGACTTATACTGATGAAGAAAATATCGGTGAGAAGAACTTAATTACAGGGATGAAATCAGAAAAATGAGCTCAATTACACTAAACTGGGAAGGTACAGTATATATACAATACAACTTCCTCTAACCGACTAATTGACCTAACCATAATTAACTTGTTACCAATCTACACTAACTCTAGTTAAGGTTTAACTCTAGCCTATTTAACTTCAAGCAACCTCATTCTCAACAAAACAAATGTGGTAAACTCAATCAATTTGGATTATGTAATTTTTTTTCTGATTATAATTGTAATCTAATTAAAAAGCCATTTTTTTGTAATTTCAATTGTTGATCTCATGATATATGGATTTGAAGTGTTTAAAAGTGATGATACTTTTGTGCTAGTTTATTTTTATCACATATAAGATTTTATCAGATAATTTGAGTGTTATAATCTCTATGATTCATTTGATTCTTTTATTTCAATAGTAAATAAATTCAAGGGCCTTTGAGCTTGATCTTGAATCTATATTTGTTTTCATGAAAGATGATCTTGAATTTAACTAGCACGAACTTCGTTTTGAACTCATACTCCTTGAACCTTGATTTGTTCTTCGTTCTTGGCATGATTCTATTGGCTCTTCCAGTTGACTTGACGTGCCACGTCATTTGACACGTGGCACCAAACTGAGTCTCTAGGAAGATGACATATTGAGCCTAATGAAGTGGCTCGTCACTTGTAGCCCAACTAAATGGGCTAGCTCAGTCAATATTATTGGAGTAATTAATCCTACTAGCAGTCGTACCCGCGCGATGCACGGTGAATATTAAAAAATATTAATTAAATTAAATTGTGATCGGGATTGTTTGAATATATTAGATCGTATTGCTTTAATAAATTTTAATTATTATCTTATTTGTCAATATGATATACCCAATAATAAAGTCTCTATTAAATTAAAGGGACTTATGTTGTAACAACCTGACCAGTCGTTTTGCTTTCTTGAATCCCGTTCCCCTAAATAATACTCCCCATATGTGATTTTACTGTTTTATGACTTACGAGGATAATTAGTTCGGGATTTGGAAGAGTTCGGATTGAAATCGGAACATTTGGTTCCTTAAGGTTGGCAAAAAAGGACTAAGTTTGACTTCGGTCAACAGTTTGAGTAAACGTATTCGGAATTGGGATTTGACTGTTCCAATAGGTTCGTATGATGATTTCAGACTTAGGCTTATGTTCGGATCGGGTTTTGGATAACCCGGGAGCGTTTCGGCGCCTAATAGTGAAAGTTGGCTCTTTGAAGGGTTGAAAGTTCTTTAAATTTGGTTTGGAGTAGGTTTTGGTGTTATCGAGGTCCAATTGGGATTTCGAGATCGAGAATAGTTTTGTATGGTTATTTAAGACTTGCTTGCAAAATTCGGTGTCATTTCGAGTAGTTTAAGTATGTTTCGGCGCGTTGGGAGTAGGTTAGAAGAACTTGAAGTTCATATTTTGATTCAATTGGTTTGGGGTGTGATTCTTAGTTTTAATGTTGATTTGTGCATTCTGAGAGTTTGAACGAGTCCGTTTTATGATTGTAAACTTGTTGGTACGTTCGGGCGGGGGCCCCAAGTATCAATCGGACGAGGCTCAGACTAAGTTGGACTTGAGAGGAAGAGCTGATGCTTTCAGCTTCAGGTGTAAACGCACTTGCGCTTGGCCAGCCGCAGGTGCGAGCTCGCAGGTGCGAACCACGAGCCGCAGAAGCGGACCAGCAAAGGGGACGTTAGTGACCGCAGAAGCGGGCCAGAGACCGCACTTGCGAAGGCGCAGGTGCGAAGCATCCATCGCAGAAGCGGCCCTCGCTGGGCCTAAGTGACTCCACAGAAGCGGACTAAGCACCGCAGGTACGGTAGCGCAAATGCAGCCTAGGCACCGCAGGTGCGAAAATCGCTGAAGGCAGTGGGTTGTTTTAAGTCGGGGTTTGAGCATTTTTGCTCATTTCTTACACTTCTTGGGGGCGATTTTGGAGCTGGTTGGAGAGGAATTTTCATCAGCCAATTGGGGTGAGTAATTTCTACCGAATGTGAGTTAAATACATAATTATGGGTATATTTAACATGTAAATTAGTGAAAATCATGGGTTTATGTGAAAACATTGGTTTTTGATAAAAATGGGATTTGACCACGAAAATGGTTATGGAATTTAGTGAAAATTATATATTTGAGTTCATGAGGTTATTGGTAAATACTTTCTACGAAAATTTCCGGAATCAGGGCACGTGGGCCTTGATAACTAGAGAATATGATACATTTTACACTCCTTCATGCTCAAGTTTTGATTAGAAATGTGTACAAAATAGCCCCAAAGGCTCACAAGTTGTGCTTGATTGCAAGTTTGATCAACAAGGTGACAAGGTGTCAAAGATCAGCTCAAAAAGGAGTGAAACTTGCACAAGTACCAAGATAAGACAAAGCTCAGGCAAAACAAGGCCAGTGCGGCCGCACTCCATTCTGCGCGGTCCGCACAAGTGAGGTTCAGAGAGGCTGCTATTCAGGCAAAAAGGCAATGCAGCCGCACGAGGGTTCAGGCAAAGAACTACATGACCATGGACAGGCTATAGTAGAACTTACAACAACAATGAACCAATTAGCAAAGGCACAGTTGCAACAAGTTCAGAATCCTCGCCAAGTAAATGCCATAGAGGGTGTCAACATGCTTGTAAACAATAGAAGACAAAGAGGCCAACAGAACCAAGGGAATTTGGATCAATTTGATAATTATTGTGGTGGATTCCAAGATGATTGTTATGATGGGCAGAACGAAGAGGTGCAATATATGAATAATTACCAAGGCCAAAGAGGCAATTCTTCTAACCAACAACAACAATGGAGATCCCAGGGCAATTGGGGTAATCAATAGCAAGGCAACAATAATTGGAACAATCAACAACAAGGGAACAACAATTGGGGAAATCAAAATAACAATCGGAACAATCATGGAAACTGGGGCAACAACAACAATTGGGGTGAAAACAACAACAACCAGGGTGGACGGAACAATAACCAAGGAAATTAGGGGGCAAGGCTTTCAAACGCCCCCAATGTACCAACAACCGAGCAACCCACCGCCTTTTCCATCCCTGGGTCCTAGTTCTTCCAACAATGAAATGGGTAGAATTGAAATGATGTTTGAACAGATGATGAAAAAGAATGCTGACTCCGATGCGCAATTGGCTTCTCACAATACTTCAATCAGGAATTTGGAGGTCCAGCTAGGCCAAATCTCACAGCCCTTAAATACTCGCCCTAAGGGGGCTCTACCGAGTGATACGGTAGTTAACCCAAAGGGTGGTAACAATCATGTTATGGAGGTAACTACAAGGAGTGGACGAGGCGGTAATGTGAATGCCTCCAGACAAAAGCAAGTTTTGGGTGATGAAGTTAAGTTGCAAGAAGATGAAGTTCCTTTGGTGGTTGATGAAAATGTGAACGAAGAAGTGAGGATCGATATTCAAGATGCCAAGATGGAAACGCAAAAATGACGTGAACCCGTCTAGGGAACATGTAATAGACATGCCGGAGTCGGTTGTGCCAAAAGACAAGGCACCCTTGCCTAGGCCACCTCCACCTTATCCTGAAAGGCTAGCCAAGCAGAAAAATGAGAATCAGTTTAAAAAGTTCATTGACATGATAAAGAGCTTATCCATCAATGTGCCTTTGGTGGAGGCTTTGGAGCAAATGCTTGGCTATGCTAAATTCATAAAAGATTTGGTGACAAAGAAAAGATCCATGGACTGTGAAACTATCAAGATGACCCACCAAGTTTGTGCTATAGTACATTCAATGGCTCCAAAGTTAGAGGATCCCGGTGCTTTCTCTATCCCTTGCACTATTGGAAGTGCAGACTTTGCTAAGGCTTTGTGTGATCTAGGGGCTAGTATCAATTTGATGCCCTACTCAGTTTTCAAGACTTTGGGTATTGGGCCACCGAGGCCAACTTCTATGAGATTGCAAATGGCGGATAGATCAATGAAGAGACCATTAGGTATTGTTGATGATGTGCTTGTCCGGGTGGACAAATTTATCTTGCCAGCTAATTTTGTGATCTTGGACTGTGAGGTAGGCAATGAGGTTCCAATCATATTGGGGAGACCTTTCCTTGCTACGGGGAAGGCTCTAGTAGATGTGGAAGCAGGGGAACTCACTTTCAGGATGGGTGATGAAAACGTCATTTTTCATGTGTGCAAATCAATGAAGCAACCCAGTTGTACAGATGTGTGCTCATTTGTGGATCTTGTCACAGTTGTGATAATTGATGAAACTAGTGCAATGATCAATTTGGAGGACCCTTTGGAGGCTGTATTGTTGAATCGTGATGTCAATGATGATGAGGGCCGAGTGGAGTGGGTGAATGCTTTACATGGAATGGGCTCTTATTCTTATGAGCCTAGGAAACTCTCTTTGGATCTTGAAAATAGAAAGACCCCTCCAACAAAGCCTTCAATTGAGGAACCTCCGGTGTTGGAGTTGAAGCCATTGCCTCCACACCTCAGGTATGAATTCTTAGGCCCTAGTTCAACTTTACCAGTTATTCTTTCCTCTTGGCTTACTAACATGCAGGTAGATACCACATTGGCGGTGCTCAAAAAGCGGAAGAAGGCAATTGGATGACTTTAGCTGATATTCGGGAAATAAGCCCCGCATTCTGTATGCACAAGTTTATTCTTGAAGATGATGCAAAACCCTCCTTGGAACATCAAATGAGGTTGAACGAGGCAATGCAAAAGGTTGTAAAAAAGGAGGTGATCAAGTGGTTAGATGCCGGAGTGGTGTACCCTATCTCTGACAGTTCGTGGACTTCACCAGTGGAGTGTGTGCCAAAGAAGGGTGGTATGACCGTGGTGAACAATGCTAATAATGAACTTATTCTAACCCGGACAGTGACCGGATGGAGGGTGTGCATGGACTACCGCAAGCTGAACAAGGTGACCCGCAAGGATCACTTCCCCTTGCCTTTCCTTGACCAGATTCTTGATCGCCTTGCTGGGTGTACCTTCTATTGTTTCTTGGATGGATATTCGGGGTACAATCAAATTTTGATAGCTCCAGAGGATCAGGAGAAGACAACCTTTACTTGTCCATATGGCACCTTTGCCTTTTCTCGGATGCCCTTTGGGTTGTGCAATGCACCGACAACATTCCAACGTTGTATGATGGCCATTTTCATTGATATGGTGTAAGATATTTTGGAGGTGTTCATGGACGAATTTAGTGTTGTGGGTGATTCATTTGATGAGTGTCTGAAAAATCTGAATAGAGTGTTGGCCCAGTGTGAAGACACCAATCTTGTGCTAAATTGGGAAAAATGCCACTTCATGGTTGAGGAGGGCATGGTGTTGGGTCATAAAATTTCAAAGAATGGTATTGAGGTTGACAAAACCAAAATTGAGGTGATTTCAAGACTTTCTCCCCCCACTTCTGTCAAGGGGGTTAGAAGTTTTCTTGGGCATGCGGGGTTCTACCTTCGATTTATCAAGGACTTTTCGAAGGTAGTGAATCCTTTGTGCAAGCTGCTAGAGAAGGATGCCAAGTTCGTGTTTGATGAGGGATGTAGGCAAGCCTTTGAACTTCTCAAGCATAAGTTGACCACCACCCCAATCATTACCGCACCCAATTAGAGCTTGCCTTTCGAGCTCATGTGCGACACGAGTGATGTTGCGGTTGGGGCAGTTTTGGGTCAAAGAGTGAACAAAATGTTTCATCCGGTGTACTATGCGAGCAAGACAATGAATGAGGTTCAAAGGAACTACACGGTAACCGAGAAAGAGTTGTTAGCTATTGTGTTCGCAATGGAAAAATTTTGGCCATATCTTATGGGAGCCAAGGTCATAGTGCACACCGATCATGCAGATCTTAGGTACTTGATGACAAAGAAAGACTCCAAAGCTAGACTGATGCGATGGGTCTTATTACTTCAAGAGTTTGATTTGGAAATTATGGACCGGAAAGGTAGTGAAAACCAAGTGGCGGATCACTTGTCCCGCTTGGAGGAGGAAGGAAGGCCGTGTGATGGCCTAGAGATCAATGATGCATTTCCCGATGAGCAGCTACTTTCTATCTCGATGAGTGATATGCCATGGTTTGCGGATGTTGCTAATTTTCTTGTTACTGGCATCATCCCGTGTGAGCTCTCTTCCAACCAAAGGAAGAAGCTCAAACGGGATAGTCTGGACTTCTATTGGGATGAGTCATACCTGTTCAAGATTTGCACCGACAGAGTGATCCAGAGGTGTGTCCCTGAGGAGGAGCAATCGAGTATCTTAGAGGCTTGTCATTCCTCTCCCTATGGTGGCCATCATGGAGGGGCGACGACAGCTTCGAAAGTTCTGAGTTGTGGGTTTTATTGGCCAACTTTATATAAAGATGCAAGTGATCTCGTGAAAAGGTGTGACCAATGTCAGAGAGCGGGCGGTATTTCGAAGAAAGATGAGATGCCTCTCAACACTATTCTAGAAGTGGATATCTTTGATGTATGGGGTATTGATTTCATGTGCCCATTTGTAAGCTCGTGCGGGAACACCTACATTCTTGTAGCGGTTGACTATGTCTCAAAATGGGTCGAGGCCGTGGCTTTGCCCAACAATGAAGCTAGGAGTGTGGTTGCATTTCTAAAGAAGAGCATTTTTACAAGGTTTGGCACTCCTCGTGCAATTATAAGTGATGGAGGATCGCATTTTTGCAATAGAGCTTTTGACACCTTGCTTGCTAAGTATGGTGTCAACCACGAAGTGTCTACTCCTTGTCATCCTCAGGCAAGTGGCCAAGTTGAAGTCTCTAACAGGGAAATCAAGAGCATCTTGTCTAAAACAGTCAATGCCAATAGGACCGATTGGTCTAAGAAGTTGGACGATGCTCTATGTGCTTACCGAACTGCTTACAAGACTCCGATTGGTGTGTCTCCGTACCGGTTGGTGTTTGGGAAAGCTTGCCATTTACCGGTAGGGTTAGAACACAAGACCATGTGGGCTTTGAAGAATTGAACCTTGAATGGGATGTTACTGCAAATCTCCGAGTTGAGAAACTCAACGAACTTGATGAATTCCGTTTCCATGCCCACTCCAGTTCTTCATTGTACAAGGACAAGATGAAGTACCTTCATGATAAATATGCTCGTGGCAAGGAGTTTAAAGTAGGTGATTTGGTGCTCTTGTTCAACTCTCAGTTACGGTTATTTCCGGGAAAGCTAAAGTCAAAATGGAGTGGACCTTTTGAGGTGGTGTTTGTGACCCCGTTTGGTGCCCTTGATTGGAAGAACAAAAATGGGGAGATTTTCAGGGTTAATGGGCATAGGGACAAGCACTACTTGGGAAAATTGATGATAGCCATGTGGTGACACTTGTTTATTTCAAATGATTGGATGGTAACATGCGTCGTGCCGCGATGTTAAATCAGGCGCTTCTTCGGAGGCAACCCATGTGTTTTTCTTCTTGTTTTTCTTTGATTTTCATTGTAGTATAGGATGTATTTTTGGACTGACTGGTTGTGAGATGCTACAGGATTGTGTTGATGCAGTGCAGGACATAGTGGAAAAAATTGGTCAAGTCTCTGAAGTTTTCAATGCGGCCGCACTACAATTAGTGCGGACCGCACTGATGAAGATAAAACTAACAACTCTCTGAAGTTTGCCACCGCGGCCGCATTACATTTTGTGCGGTCCCGGTGGACCACTGCGGCCGCATAGCATTTTGTGCGGACCGCAGTAGGTTGCCTTCTCAAACTTGGAAAAATGCTGTGTGGTGCGGACCGCAGTCCATTTTGTGCGGTCCGCATTGGGTAGGTGAGATGGGCCCCAGGACTTTTTCTATAAATAGTACCTGAGGCCCTCATTTTAAACTTTTCGATCTTTTAACTCTCAGAGCTTCAAAATTACTGTTCATCCCCTCTCTTTGCACATAACTGATTCCCAAGGCTTATTCTTCATCATAGCATCTTACTTCTGGTAATCTCATCTCTTTTCCATTGTTAATTTTATTATTTTCATTAGATTTTAGCTTTTCTTCTATTCTTCTCGTATTTTCTTTCGATTTGGTAGCTTAGGGTAGTTAATTTCTTGTTTAAGTTAGGATTAAGTAGTTAAATACACTGGGCAAACACTTAGGGACCCTGCATTAGGTGTAAAATTGGACTTAAAGTCAAGATTTCATAAACCCTAAGTTAGTGCTGCAACTGGGCACTCAGTGCGGACCACAATGGAAATTGTGCGGTCCGCAGTGCCCCTGCATGGTCCGCATTGGCATTTTGTGCGGACCGCATTGAAGGATGTTCTGAACATGTTCATTGAGGACCGCGGCCGCATTGCATTTTGTGCGGTCCGCGGTGCCTCGATGCGGACCGCATTGCCATTTTGTGCGCTCCGCAATGCATAGATTCAGAGAGTGGGTATTCTGAACCCCACCTCTGTGCGGACCGCATTGACATTTTCTGCAGTCCGCATTGACCTCTGTGCGGCCGCATTACATTTTGTGCTGTCCGTACTCTGCAACTATTTGATACTGTCTGCAACATTTTATTTCCTGCAACTGAGAACTTCAATGCCTTTCTGAATACTAACAAGCCTAATGGATGTTGTTTGCAGACAATGGTGAAACAAAGAGGCAAGGGTTCTAAACAAGCAGGCCGAGGAGAGTCCTCCCGGGAGAGGGGACGTGGAAAGATAAAATTAACCCCAAAGTTTGCGAAGCAATAAAAACAACAAGGAAGGAAATTCGGGCCGCTGATAGAGCTGCTTCCCATTCCTCAAGAAGTGAGTATGATCCTTCCAAGGATCTGACTGACTCTGATTCTGTTCCCGAGTTTATGGATGATTTCTCGTGCAGATTCAGGGTGATAGATAACCCCACTCCTCCAGCATCCCCCACTGCTCAGGCTTCAGTGCATGTATCTTCTGGGTTGTCTGAGGGCTCAGCTGAAGGCAATGGGGATGAATACTCCACCTCTCCCACAACTTCATTATCCGGAGATGGTGCAGTAGGAGAAGAGGAGGCAGCAGGAGAAGAAGAGGTAGTAGGAGAAGGGGGTGAACCTCAGGTCGGAGGTGTTGCTAGAACTAGAAAACCGGAGGTGTGGCAAGATCGGTTCGTGAGTGAGGTGGCCTACCATAAATTCAGGGAATGGTGGCCTGTGAGGAAATTAATTCCGGAGAAAAGCTTTGTTGATAGAGACCTATTGCCTCACAACCCCAATGTGAGAAGGCAATTTAGGGAGAGAATAGGCTGGGCGTACTTCTTGGGGGACTGTGTGGATGCAAACGAGCACTTAGTCAAGGAATTCTATACCAATGCTGCCCACATCAAAAAGGGCACCAAAGTGACCAAAGTGCGAAATTTGAAAGTGTTGTTTGATGGAAAGTCAATAAATGACTACTTGGGTTTCGATGAGGAGGATGAGTCACTGTACTTGGCGAAGATAGAATTGAGGTGAGGAGGTCCGTCCTTGGTTGGCACAGTATCTAACAATCCCAGGTACCACCCCCGATTGGCTGAATGTAGGAGTAAAAATTTTGAGAAGAAGTTTGAATTTCGAGGCCAAGGGGTGGGAAACATTCGTGTGCAGCAGGTTGGACCCCACTACCCATGACAATTCCCTCCATCTTCACCAGGCAGTTTTAGTAGCATCAATCATGGCGGGGTACCCGATCAACATCGGGAACGTGATGTCTTGGGTGATTGCACAGGTAGTAACTGAAGGTGACAGAAACTACCCCTTCCCCAGCTTCTTGAACATGTACCTCCGGGACCTCAAAGTTGAAAAGCGAACATTCGATATCAAAGTCAAAGCAAAGGCCCCGTTCTCATGGTACAACATTCAGGGTGATGACAACACAAAAGGAAGGACTTTCAAGGAAACAGCCACTGCTCCAAGTGGCCAGTCTGAAGTGCCAGTTGTGGTGGTGGCTCCTACTCAGACTGCCTCCACCTCAGCGGACATTCCCCCTGGTCCATCCACTCCAGCAGATCCAGATATACCCTCTACCTGAGCCTACCCAGTGATTGCACACCGATTGAGCCAGGCTCTTCTCAGCATCAACAACTAGATGCAGATAGCTCCATCCAAGTTGTCTGTCCTCACCACTACGGTAGCAGATCAGTCGGCACCTCCACCTCTGCAGGTCCCACAGTCTATTGAGGATGCCCTCAAGGAGATTTTAGAAAACTAGAAGAAGATCCTTGATACTCAGAAAGTGCTTACCGAAGCTGTGGATTCTTATGGGAAAGCTCTCAAGGAGCTTTCTAGGGAGGCTAAGAAGATGAGAAAGACGCGGGCTTCCAAGGAGTCCGTAAAGGAGTTGAGGGTTGAGGTTGACAGGTTGAAGTCAGATCATCCGCCTTTGGATTTATTGTTCCAGGACCCTGTGCCAGCAGCTCACCCCCAGCCAGAGCAGTCCCAGAGGCCTCCCAAGCGGAGGAGGATGCTTCCCCGCGCAGATGATGCAGTCATCCAGTTGGCAGACCCACCGGAGACATTCTCCAGTCAGCCACAGGATGCAGCTCAGGAGCCTGTCCAGGTTCAGGCCCAGGTGCCAGCAGCAGAGCATCAGGTCATAGGGAACCCGTCTGAGGTTCCCGAGCATATTGAGGACCCAGGGACCACTCAGGATCCCATGCAGACAGATGAGCCATAGGGAGTTTCTATATCCTCTTCCCATTATTTTGATGCTTATTTGGCTTAGTTGGCATTGAGGACAATGCCACTTTGGCTTGAGGGGGTAGGCCCTACATTGATTTGTTGGATGATTGTATATAATTGACAAATTTTATGCTTTCTTTATTTTTCTTCTTATTTTTCATCTTTGGTATGTATATAATTTTGGTACTTCATTACATTTTTCGTACTTTTCACTTTGGGTCTGTATATAAAAGTATGTTACATTGTATATATTTATCCCCGTATTGTATACTCGATTAAAATTCCCTCTTGTACATATTCATTCTACTTTCCGCATTTTCTTTTCCGTAGCTTCTTATTTATGTTCGTAGCTTCTTGTTTTGAGCGTTGGCAATAAGCCTTTGGTTTTCTTAATGCCACGGCTTTTCCAAAGGTGGAGTTTGTGTGAACCGGGTGGCTCTTCCCAATGATGGATGGCGTGACAACCTTCTTAAGGGTTTGAGTCCGTTTTACTTTTTTGCTTTTAGTATTTAGTGGTTAAGGGTGACTAAAGCAAAGCTTCACTTGGGCCTAGCACATTTGCCTTTGATCTCATGGTAAAAAACAAATCGTTGTATTTAGGATGGTGAAAGTCGTGACCTTGAGACTCTAGCGTTGACCGATAATCATCAAGTGGTTTTTTCGGGACCATTATGTGCTCAAATCTTATCTAAGGTTGTTGTGGGCCCCCGACTCTGTGTCTTTAGCAATCCCATAGCTTGTGTGGTGAGAAATTGCATTGCAAGTCCAAGTCCCGAGCCATTGGTCTAGAACTTGCCCTGAATGTTTGTTGAGGCGAAATCCTAAGTGAATTTTGGCTTGAGACATGATTTTAGGCTCTCCTTGATCCAAATGATAGCTTGAACACTTCCATAGCCTACCAAAGATAAAATCCCTAGTGAACCCTTTTGAGACTCAAACCTTTTTCCTTCAAGAACCATGATACAAGCCTTTACCCGTTCTAAAAGATACCCTCTAAAGGTGAGGTTTGCTTAGGGAAAGCTGAGGATGTGTGAGTTTGGGTTCCACAATGACTAAAGTAGTAGAAAGAGTTCCTTGATGTGTTGAGTCAACTCTTGATGCTCTTGTGTCGCACTTAATCCATGGTGCTTAAAAGAGTAAATGTTGTTAATGATTCATTTGTATTGAGGGCAATTGTTAGTCCCAATTGATGCTAGATGAGGTCACTTCAGGATAGCTGAATTTTCTTGGATTTTCTCTTAAGGGGTGGGTCTTATTTTGTTTGCTTGAGGACAAGCAAAAGCTTAAGTTTGGGGGAGTTGATAACTAGGGAATATGATACATTTTACACTCCTTCATGCTCAAGTTTTGATTAGAAATGTGTACAAAACAGTCCCAAAGGCTCACAAGTTGTGCTTGATTGCAGGTTTGATCAACAAGGTGACAAGGTATCAAAGATCAGCTCAAAAAGGAGTGAAACTTGCACAAGTACCAAGACAAGACAAAGCTCAGGCAAAACAAGGCCAGTGCGGCTGCACTCCATTCTGTGCGGTCCGCACAAGTGAGGTTCAGAGAGGCTGCTATTCAGGCAAAAAGGCAATGCGGCCGCACGAGGTTTTGTGCGGTCTGCATTAGGATCAATGCGGCTGCACTCGATTGAGTGCGGTCCGCAGAGAAGGTTCAGAGAGTTGCCAAGTCCAAGTTTGAAGCCCAATGCGGTCCGCGCTCCATTTCATGCGGACCGCACTAGAAGCCACTGTGACCGCACTCGATTTTGTGCGGTCCGCATTGCCCAAGTTCAGGAGAACCGTTTATTCAAGTTCAGAGCCCTAGTGCGGCCGCACGTGATTTTGTGCGGTCCGCACTAACCCTGCAGGGGTATTTTTGTCCATATTTGTCAGCTTAGTATAAATAGCTTCTTTTCCCACTTTTAAAGAGGAGATAGTTTTTTACGTAGAGCTGCGCTCGTGACTTGTGTTATTTTGCTATTTCTAGTAATTTTAGCTTAATTTAATCATTGAATGTTCAAGTTCTTTTTAGTAATTAATTATTATGAGTTTATCTTCATCTATTTCTTTGTTTTTCTCTCTAATTATGAGTAGCTAGACCCATCAGCTAGGGTTGTGGCTCAACTCTAGTGTGGGTAATTGACAGGTCTTGAGTTTTAGGGCTTGATTGACTATGGTTGTTTGATATTTGGGCTAATTTCATGTTTAATTGCTAAATTAGTGGTTGCAAACACTAGTTTGTGTTTAGTTGACTTTGGTTCTTCTTGAGAAAGAGAGCCTATGTCTCTAAAATTAGTCCAACAAGGAATTGGGGTGTACTCAAGAGAATTGATAGCCCCAATTAAAGGGTTAAACCGAGAGATCGTAATACCCGAGTTGAACCTTAATTGCTTGTGCAAATTTTCATACCCAATTGGTCTTGAGAAAGTCAATTCGGGCAAAATCACTCGAACTACCGAGAGGTATAGAGTGAGTAGAATCGAGCAATGGTTATATCATACTCCCCAAATGTGACAATCTAGCTTTAGACTCAAGAATCCGTCAATTGACCACCTAGGGAAAAGCCACTACCCTAGTGCCTTTTAATCATTTGAACAACTCGCAATAGTTTAATCCTAGCTTATTTTAGTTTAATTGAGCATTGTAGTTTTATAAAATTAGAATCATAATTTAAACCCAAAATGTGTAGAAGTGCAATTTGAAGCAAATACACAACTCCACTTTATCTAGACACGCAACTCCAATATCTAGCTCCCTGTAGAAATCGATCCCGACCCTAAATTGGGTAAAAGCTGCTTCGACCTCTCTCGCTACTCAATAGTAGTGCAGGGTTGGCTTCGATCAGGCCCGAGGGTGAATTTTAGGAATTCTTTAATTGGGGTTGGGTAATCATTTTAATAGTTAGGATGTGAACTTTCGAACATGTATTGACTATTTTGTATAATATTTGACTAGTTTCAAGTCATTTGGCACTGAATTGAGGGTTTAAGGCACAATTGTGGACCGGAAAGTAAGCTTTGAGACGAGGTAAGTCTCTTTTCTAACCTTGTAAGAGAGAATTAACCCCATAGGTGAATTTAATTAATATGTGCTTCTATTTGTGGGGGCTATGTATGCACGAGGTGATGAGAGTCCGTATGTAGCTACTAATTATGCTTGTGTCCGGATAGTCTTAGGTTTACACCATACTTTGTTGACACCGCTGTTCGATTATGCTTATTATTTGCCTTGAATAGAGCTGAGAATGAGGATTTCAAGATTTAAAAGTTTCCAGTTTGAATTTATTATTTTTGGAAAGAATTGAGGAATATTATTATAACTTTGAGAAATCTATGTTCACTCGGGTCGCAAGTATATTCCGCGAGCGAGGTAAATTCCACCACTCTCATTGGAGAGGGCCGTTCGCCCCGGCAGGTTAATACATGCATCTATGGTTCATGTCGTTCGACCCTCGACAGTGCATACAATTTATGTATTTGTATTTCAGATCGGGCCGTACATCCTCGACATAACTCGTGTGAAATAATATTTAGAGCCCAATTGTACTTGATATTGTTTTATTGGCTCGAGAGGTTAAATGATTAAATGATGGAGATTTATTTGGGACTCACTATCGGTGAAAGGATTGTTCATTTATTTCTTGTTATTGAGTTTTATTATCATTTGCATACCCTATGCTTATTCAGAATTTCAGTATTTTATTATTAGCCCATAGTAAGTGTCGAAGTCGACCCCTCGTCAGTACTTCTTCGAGGTTAGACTAGATACGTACTGGGTACATGTTATTTATGTACTCACGCTACACTTGTTCACTACCCGTGCAGGATTTGAGGCAGGTGCATCTGGTTATTAGCCCGACGCGCATCCTTGATTTCTACGAGACTTTTCGGTGAGCTGCCTTTCGAGCCGGTTCTGCAGCACCTGGAGTATTCACATTAGACAGCTGTGTAGTATTTATTTTGTATATTGTACTATTAACTTATACACTTGTGATACCAGGTCTTGGTGATTAAGCTAGTAGACACATGATGATTTTTGGTTATTTATTTATCTCATTTGCTCTTAAAAATTATTTATCTCTCATTTTGTTAAATTTTTCACTTCTTACTTATGCACTAATTAAAAATCAACTATTTTCTAAATTTTTTAAAGAAAAATCATGTGGTTAGTTTACTATTGGCTTGCGTAGCGGTAACATTGGGCGCCAACACGGCCTATAGGAGAAATTGGGTCGTGACAACATGGTATCACACTAGGTTTACGTAGATCTCACAATTTATGAGTAGGCCTAATAGAGTCTTGAGGATCGGTGCGGAGACGTCTGTTCTTATCTCCGAGAGGCTATAGGGTCTTAGGAAACTACTCTTTCTTCATCTCCTATAATGTAGTTGATGTTATACTAACTGTCTTTCTCTTATTCTCTCACAGATGGTGAGAACGAGCATGATGGATGTTCCAGACCCGGGAGGAGCTGCTCCCCCTATTGCTAGAGGCTGAGGCAGAAGCCAGGGGAGGGCACCGGCCTGAGGTAGAGGACGAGGATGTACCTGAGTGGCCCCAGCCATACCACCAGCATATCCAGTAGAGGATACCATTATTGAAGAGCATGGCAAGGTGCCTGCAGCAGAGCCAACCCCGGTAGATTTCATGTCAGCACCGGGCTTTCAAGAGGTTATGGGCCGTATGCTACGGTTCATGGATACTATGACCCAGGATGATTTATTTCGAGATAACCCATCCACACCTCAGGCGGGTGGGGGAGCACAGACCTCTACTGCTCAGGAACCTGGGCATACAACTGCTATATGTCAGACCCCGGGCACACTGCCTGTGGGCAGGGCCCAGCCAATGGCAGCAGCCGCGCCTGAGCCAAGACCAGCTGCAGCTTGTGAGCCGCAGAAGCTATTGGACAGATGGACTAGGCTACACCCTCCTATCTTTGGGGGTGAGCGACATGAGGATCCCCAAGACTTCATTGATCGGTGCAGGGATTGAATACACAACATGAGCATACTAGAGTCCCACGAGGTGGATTTCACTACTTTCCAGCTGGAGGGCAGGGCCCGTATGTGGTGAAAGTCCTATCTTCTCGGCAGACCAACAGGTTCTCCTACCATTACTTGGGATCAGTTTACATGCCTTTTCTTGGATAGGTATATTCCACCCTCTCAGAGAGAAGGGTTGCGGTTTCAGTTTGAGCAGCTCTAGCAGGGTCATGGTCAGATGTCAGTGAAGATGGTGTTCTGCGACTCAAGGGTCGCCTATGTGTTCCTAATGTTGATGGCTTGAGGGAGCGAATTCTAGAGCAGGCACATAGTTCTCGGTATTCTATTCATCCAGGTGCCACGAAGATGTATCACGACCTGAGGCAGCATTATTCATGGTGGCGGATAAAGAAGGACATAGTTGAGTATGTTGCAAGGTGTTTAAATTGCCAACATGTTAAGTATGAGCATCAGAGGCCAGGTGGCCTACTCCAGCAGATGACTATACCTGAGTGGAAATGGGAGCGCATTACAATGGACTTCGTAGTTGGATTGCCGCGAACCTTGCGGAAGTTTGATGCAGTTTGGGTCATCGTCGACAGGTTGACCAAGTCGGCACACTTCATTTCGGTTGTGACCATGTATACTTCAAAGAGGTTGGCCTAGATTTATATTCAGGAGATAGTTCGGTTGCATGGTGTGCCTGTTTCCATCATATCAAATAGGGGCCCTCAGTTCACTTCACATCTCTAGAGAGCAGTACAGAGTGAGTTGGGGACCCGGGTAGAGCTCAGCATAGCCTTTCATCCATAGACCAACGGGCAGTCGGAGCGGATAGTTAAAATATTGTAAGACATGCTCAAAGCATGTGTGATTGACTTTGGAGGGCAGTGGGATTGATTCTTGCCTTTGGCTGAGTTTGCTTACAACAACAATTATCAGTCCAGCATCGAGATGGCTCCGTTTAAGGCTTTATATGGTCGGCGATATCGTTCTCCTATCGTATGGTTTGAGCTCGGCGAGGCTCAATTATATGGTACTAATTTGGTGAAGGATGCCTTGGAAAAGGTTAAGTTGATTCAGGAGCGACTTGGCACAGCACGGTCCAGACAGAAGAGTTAAGAGGATCAGAAGGCGCGTGATTTATCATTTATTGTAGGCGAAGGTTCTCTTGAATGTCTCGCCGATAAAGGGGATCATGAGGTTCGGGAAGAAGAGCACGTTGAGCCCAAGGTTATAGGTTCATTTGAGGTGTTGAGACGAGTTGGGGAGGTTGCTTATGAACTTGCTTTGCCTCCCAGTCTATCGGGAGTTCATCCGGTCTTCAACACGATTAAGTTAGATAAGAGCCTGGGATATGAGGAGGAGCTACTTGCTATTGTTGACAGGCAGGTTTGCCAGTTGAGGTCCAAGAAGATTTGTGTGGTAAAAGTTTAGTGGAGGGTCCAACCAGTCGAGGAGGCAACTTGGGAGGCCTAGGAGGACATGCGGAGCAGATATGAACACTTACTCAGCGCTCCAGGTATGATTCTAGACCCGTTCGAGGATGAACATTTGTTTAAGAGGTGGAGAATGTAAAGACCCAACCGATCGTTTTACTTTCTAGAACCCCATTCCCTTAAATAAGAATCCCCGTATGTGCTTTAACTGTTTTATGACATGCGGGGATGGTTAGTTCGGAATTTGGAAGAGTTCGGGTTGAAATCGGAACACTTGGTTCCTTAAGGTTGGCCAAAAAGGGCTAAGTTTGACTTCTGTCAACAATTTGAGTAAACAACCTCGGAATCGGGATTTGACTGTTCAAATAGGTTCGCATGATATGTTTGGATCGGGTTTTGGATAACCCGGGTGTATTTCGGCACCTAATGGTAAAAGGTGGCTCTTTGAAGGTTTTAAAGTTCTTTAAATTTGGTTTGGAGTAGGTTTTGGTGTTATCGAGGTCCAATTGGGATTTTTAGACCAGAAATAGTTCCGTATAGTGATTTAAGACTTGCACACAAAATTCGGTGCGTAGTTTACGTATGTTTCAGCGTGCTGGGAGTAAGTTAGAAGAACTTGAAGTTCATAATGGAATTGGGTCGTGACAACATGGTATCAGAGCACTAGGTTCACGTAGGTCTCACAAGTTATGGGCAGACTTGGTAGAGTCTTGCGGATCGGTATGAAGACGTTTGTACTTATCTTCGAGAGGCAATAGGGTGTTAGGAAACTACTCTTTATTCATCTCCTATCGTGTAGTTGAGGGTATACTAAATTTGCTTCTTCTATTCTCTCACAGATGGTGAGGACGCGTACGGTAGACATTCCAGACCCTGGAGGAGTTGTTCCCCCCATTGCTAGAGGCCGAGGTAGAGGCCGAGGGAGGGCACCGGCCCGATGTTGGGGCGAGGGTGTCCCAGAGCTACCCCAGTAGCACCACCAGGAATCTTTTGGAGGATCCCGTCATGGAGGAGCAGGGCGAGGTGCTTGTTCCAGAGCCAGCCCTGGTAGATTTCGTGATGGCACCAGGCTTTTAGGAGGTCATGGGCCATATGCTGCGGTTCATGGATTCTAGGACTTAGGCTGGTTTATTTCCAGCAGACCCAGCCACATCCTAGTGGAAAGGGGAGCACAGATCCCTACCACCCAGGCTCTTGGGCATCCGCTGGAGTGTATCTGACACCGGGTACACTACCCGTGGATAGGGCCCAGCCAGTTGCAGCGGTTGTACCTGAGCCTAGACCAGCTATGGCCGGTGAGCCGTAGAAGCTCTTGGACAGATGGACCAGGCTACACCCTCCTGTCTTCGGAGGTGAGCGGTATGTGGACCCCCAGGACTTTATGCATAGGTGCAGGGATAGACTGCACAACTTGAGGATATTAGAGTCGTACGGGGTGGATTTCACAACTTTCCAGTTGGAGGGCAGGCCCCGCAGATGGTGGCAGTCTTATCTTCTCGACAATCCAGTGGGTTCTCCTCCCATGACTTGGGACCAGTTTACACGGCTTCTATTGGATAGGTATATTCTACCCTCTCAGAGGGAAGAGTTGCGATGTCAGCTTGAGCAGCTCGAGCAGGGTGAGATGTTTGTGACCGATTATGAGGCGAGATTTTTTGAGTTGTCTCCCCATGCACTTATGATACTTCCTACAGACGTAGAGAGAGTGTGGAGATTTGTTGCAGGGTTGCACCCCAGTATTCGGGTTAGCATGGACCGAGAGGTTGAGATGGGTGCTGATTATCAGCTAGTAGTGGAGATTGCTTGGAGGATTGAGGGCTATTACCAGAGGGGTAGAGAGCAGATGCAGTAGGACAAGAGAACCCGATTCTCTAGAGAGTTTAGAGGTGCCCCGACTAGGGGCAGAGGTCAGTTTGGGAGGGGTCAGCCTAGTAGGCCCACATATCCAGCACCACCACCACCTTCTCGGGGTTCTCCAGCATGACCCTGTTTCAGTGCTATGTCAGAGAGTTCTTACCGCCCACCAGTTCATCAGGGTTCTTCCAGTGCCTATTTCAGTGCCATGCCAGAGAGTTCATACCGCCCACCAACCATTCAGGGTTCTTCTAGTGGGTATTCAGGCCATCAAGGTCAGACTTCGAGACAACAGTCTATGGTACTGAGGGGTTGTTACGAGTGTGGAGATCTGGGTCACATGAAGAGGACCTGCCCTAGACTTTGGGGCAAGGCAGTACATCAGGGTCATAAGCCCATGATTGTAGTACCAGCCGCCCGAGCACCCAGAGGTAGGGGACATGCTAGTAGGGGCCGTCCTAGAGGTGGAGGCTAGGAAGGGGGAGGTCAGCTAACTATTGTTCAGTCAGGTGGAGGACAGTCAGCCGGTGCTTCAGCTAGATTCTATGCTTTTCTGGCCAGACCAGATGCAGTGGCCTCAGATGACGTGATTACAGGTATTATTTCTATCTGCGGTAGGGATGCTTCGGTGTTATTTGATCCAGGGTCTACCTATTCATATGTGTCATCTCTGCTTGCTTATTTTCTGGATACTCCTCGTGAGTCCTTTGGTACTCCTATTTATGTGTCCACTCCTAGGGGCGATTCCGTGGTTGTGGATCGGATCTACTGGTCGTTTGTGGTCACATTCTATGGTTACGTGACTAGAGAGGACCTTCTGTTACTTGATATGATTGACTTTGAGGTCATCCTAGGCATGGACTGGTTATCTCCATATCACGCCATCCTTGATTGTCATGCAAAGATTGTTACTTTAGCGATGCCAGAGTTGTCGAGAATACGTCTAGTCGGGTTATCTCTTTTTTGAAGGCTCGACATATGGTCCAGAGGGGTTG
This sequence comes from Nicotiana attenuata, assembly GCF_001879085.1. NCBI lineage: Eukaryota > Viridiplantae > Streptophyta > Magnoliopsida > Solanales > Solanaceae > Nicotiana > Nicotiana attenuata. The sequence goes on from NW_017671664.1 coordinate 230,714, forward strand.
TTTGGCTTATCTAGCTTATGTTAGGGACACCACGGTAGAGTCTCCGACAATTGATTCAGTTCTAGTGGTCTGGGAGTTCGCCGATGTGTTTCCTTCTAACCTTCCGGGCATGCCGGTAATCATGATATTGATTTCTGTATTGATTTGGCTCCAGGTACCCAGCTTATATCAATCCCACTGTATCATATGTCTTAGTAAGAGCTGAAGGAGCAGCTTGAAGAGTTATTAGCAAAGGGGTTTGCTAGACCAAATGTATCACCTTGAGGTGCACCAGTGTTATTTGTGAAGAAGAAAGATGGGACTATGCGGACGTGCATTGATTACCGCCAATTGAACAAAGTTACCATCCAGAACAAGTACCCGTTACCATGTATTGATGATTTGTTTGACCAGTTGCAGGGTGCCAGGGTGTTTTCTAAGATCGACTTGAGATCGGGGTACCATCAGTTGAAGATTCGAGACTCAGATGTTCTGAAGACTGCTTTCCATACTAGATATGGCCATTATAAGTTTCTTGTGATGTCCTTCGGCTTGACTAATGCCCCAGCGGCATTTATGGATTTTATGAACAGGGTGTTCAGGCCTTATATTGATTCCTTTGTTATCGTCTTCGTAGATGACATCTTGATTTACTCACGTAGCCTGGAGGAGTACGAGCAGCATTTGAGAATGGTGTATCAGACATTGCGAGAAGAGAAGCTATATGCTAAGTTCTCCAAGTGTGAGTTTTGGCTAGAGTCTGTGGCATACTTGGGGCATGTTGTATCAGGAGAGGGTATTAAGGTGGATCCCAAGAAGATTGAGGCAGTTCAGAGTTGGACACATCCCACTTCGGTGACTGAGATAAGGAGTTTCCTAGAGTTAGCAGGTTATTATCGCCGGTTTGTGCAGTTTTTTTCATCCATTGCAGCACCTTTGACTATATTGACCCAGAAGGGTGTCCAGTTCAGTTGGTCCGATGATTGTGACGAGCTTTCAGAAGCTCAAGACAGCTTTGACTACAACACCAATTCTAGTGTTGCCTTCCAATTCGGGGATGTATACGGTGTATTGTGACGCTTCACGCGTTGTCTTGGGTTGTGTATTGATGAAGGAGGGGCGAGTTATTGCATATGCTTCACGTTAGCTGAATATTCATGAGAAGAATTACCCCGTACACGACCTAGAGTTAGACGTGATTGTTCATGCTCTTAAGATATGGAGGCCTTATCTGTATGGGGTTTCATGTGAGGTTTATGCTGATCATCGCAGCTTACAACATTTGATCAAGCAAAGGGATCTCAATTTGATACAGCATTGATGGCTTGAGCTACTGAAGGATTATGATATCACCATCCTTTATCATCCAGGCAAGGCAAATGTGGTCGCGGATGCCTTAAGCAGGAAGGTAGAGAGTATGGGTAGCTTGGCATTCATTTCAGCAGAGGAGAGGCCACTAACTTTGGACATTCATTCCTTGGCTAACAGACTTGTGAGGTTGGACATTTCAGAGCCCAGCTGAGTTCTTGCATGTGTTGTTGCCCAGTCTTCATTATTGGGGCAGATCAAGGCTCGGCAGTTTGATGATCCGCATTTGGAAATTCTTAGAGAGACGGTACTACAGGGTGGTGCCAAGGAGGTTTCTATGGGCAATGATGGTGTTTTGTGACTCCAGGGTCACCTATGTGTTCATAATGTCGATGGCTTGAGGGAGAGGATTTTAGAAGAGGCACACAGTTATCGGTATTCTATTCATCCAGGTACTACGAAGATGTATCGTGACCTGAGACAGCATTACTGGTGTTGGCGAATGAAGAAAGACATAGTTGAGTATGTGGCTAGGTGCTTGAATTGCCAGCAGGTTAAGTATGAGCACCAGAGCCCAGGTGGCCTACTTCAGCAGATGAGTATACCTGAGTGGAAATGGGAGCACGTTACTATGGACTTTGTAGTTAGTTTGCCGTGGACCTTGCGGAAGTTTGATGCAGTTTGGGTCATTGTCGACAGGTTGACCAAGTCAGCACACTTCATTCCAATTGTGACTACATATACTTTAGAGAAGTTGGCTCAGATTTATATTCGGGAGATAGTTCGGTTGCACGGTGTGCCTGTTTCCATCATATCAGATAGAGGCCTTCAGTTTACTTCACTTTTCTGGAGAGCCGTACACAGTGAGTTGGGGACTCATGTAGACCTCAGCACAACATTCTATCCACAGATCGACGGGCAGTCAGAGCGGACAGTTCAGATATTGGAGGACATGATAAGAGCATGTGTGATTGACTTTGGGGTACAATGGGATCAGTTCTTGCCTTTGGCCGAGTTTGCTTACAACAACAGTTGTTAGTCCAGCATCGAGATGGCTCCTTTTGAGGCTTTATATGGTCGACGATGTTGTTATCCCATTGGGTGGTTTGAGCCCGGCGAGGCTAAGTTATATGGAACTGATTTGGTAAAGGATGCCTTGGAAAATGTAAAGTTTATCCAGGAGCGACTTCGCACAGCACAGTCCAGATAGAAGAGCTACGCAGATCAAAAGACACGTGATGTATCATTTATGGTCGGTGAGAAGGTTCTCTTGAAGGTCTCGCCGATGAAGGGTATCATGAGATTCGGAAAGAAGGGCAAGTTGAGCCCAAGGTTTATAGGCCCATTTGAGGTGTTGAGGCGACTTGGGGAGGTTGCTTTACCTCCCAGCCTATTAGGGGTTCATCCAGTTTTTCACGTGTCTATACTCTGGTGATATCATGCCGATTTGTCTCATGTATTAGACTTCAGTACTATTCAGCTAGAGAGAGCTTGGGTTATGAGGAGGAGCCATTTGCTATTGTTGCTAGACAGGATCTCCAGTTGAGATCCAAGAGGATTTCCGCGGTAAAGCTTCAGTGGAGGGGCCAACCGGTCGAGGAGGCAACCTGGGAGTCCGAGGAGGACATACGGAGCAGATATCCACACTTATTCAGCTCTTCAGGTATGAATCTAAACATGTTCGAGGACGAACATTTGTTTAAGAGGTGGAGAACATAACGACTCGACTAGTCGTTTAGCTTTATAGAACCCCGTTCCCCTAAATAAGACTTTCCATACTTGTTTTTACTGATTTATGACTTGCGGGGTTGGTTGGTTCGGGATTTAGAAGGGTTTGGATTGAAATCGGACCACTTGGTTCCTTAAGGTTGGCTTAAAAGGCCAAGTTTGACTTCGATCAATATTTTGAGTAAATGACCTCAGAATCGGGATTGGAAGGTTCCAACAGGTTCGTATGTTAATTTTGGACTTGGGCGTATGTTCGGATCGGGTTTTGGATGACCCGGGAGCATTTTGGTGCCTAATAGTGAAAGTTGATTCATGAAGGTTTTTAGAAGTTCTTTAAATTTGGTTTGGAGCGGGTTTTGGTGATCGAGGTCCAAATGGAATTCCGAGATCAAGAATAATTTCGTTATGTCATTTAAGACTTGCACACAAAATTTGGTGTCATTCCGAGTAGTATAAGTACGTTTCGGCGCATTAGAAATAAATTGAAGAACTTGAAGTTCTTAAGTTTGATTCAATTGGTTTTAGGGTGTGATTCTTAGTTTTGATGTTGTTTCGGGCGTTTCGAGAGTTCGAGCAAGTCCGTTTTATGATTTCGAACTTGTTGTCACGTTCGGGTGGGGCCCCGAAGGCCTCGAGCGTCTATCAGACGAGGCCCGGACCAAGTTGAAAGTTTGGAGCAAGAGCTGAAGCTCCAGCTGCTGTCATAACCACACCTACAGTTGGTCAGCCATAGGTGTGAGCTCGCAGGTGTGGGCCAAGCACCGCAAAAGCGGCAAAGGAAGGGCAGCCTAGGTTCCGTACATGCGGCTCCCTTTCCGCAGAAGCGGTACCGCCAGAGCGGGAGCCCGTCCACAGAGCCGGCCCAGTTAACTCAGCAGAAGCGGACCCAAGTCTGCAGAAGCATGACCGCTGGTGCGGAAATCGTTAGAGTGGTGCACTTCATTTAATATGTGACATAGGCATTTTTGACTCATTTCACTCAATTGTTGGGCGATTTTTGGAGCTTCTTGAGAGGGTTTTTCATCTAGCTTTTGGAGGTAAGTAATTTCTTCCATATGTGAGTTAATTACTTAGATTATGGGTAGATTAACATGTATAAAATTGTGAAAATCATGGGTTTAGAGGAAAACCTTGGGTTTTGAAAAAAATGAGATTCTACCACGAAAATGATTATGAAACTTAGTGAAAATCATATATTATGTTCCTTAGGTCATGGGTAACAACTTCCTTCGAAAATTTTCGAAATTCGTGCATGTGGGCCAGGGGGTGAATTTTAGGAATCTTGCCTTTGGGTTTGGGTAATCACTTTAATAGTTAGAATATGAACTTTTGAACTTATAATGATTGGTTTTTACACTATTTGAATTGTTTTGGATTGTTCGGCTCCGATATGAGGGTTTGAGCGCATTCTTGAGTTTGGAAATAGGCTTTAAGGCGAGGTAAGTCTCTTTTCTAACCTTGTAAGAGGGAAATTTCCCCATAGGTGAACTTAATTAATATGTGATTACTTGTGGGGGCTATGTACGCACGAAGTGACGAGAGTCCGTACGTAGCTACTATTTCTGTTATGTCCGGGTAGTTTTAGGTTTACACCATGCTCTGTGGACACCATTATTTTACTTTACGTGCTAATTATAACAAAATGAATTAAGTCGAGGATTTCTAAGGATTTAAAGGCTTCAAGTTCAATTGTCTTCATTTTTTAAAGAATCAAGAATGGGTTATGATTTCAATGATAAAATTATACTTGACCGCGTCACACGCATCATTCGCAAGCGGGGTAATTCCTTAAATTTATGTTTGACCGCGTCGCATGTATGACTCGCGAGCGGGGTGAATAGATGTATCTATGCTTTGCGCGTTCGACCCTCAGCAGTGCACAATTTACATTTATGTTGGATCGGGCCGAACATCCTCGGTGGTATTTGTGTGTGACAATAAAACTGGAGCTCTTTATAGTTTGTATAATTTGCTGCTTGAAAGGTCACTTATTTTGAATGAAGAAAGTGCCTTAACTTCTTAAATATGATGGAAGGATTTTCCAATTATTATTCTGGTTCTGAGCTTATTGTTATCTACATACATTATGATTTAAATTTGGGACTTCATATTATTATATTGTTGGCCCTAGCTTGAGACTTCCCGGTGAGCTGCCCTTTTGAGCCGTCCTCCAGCATCTGGAGTCTCTCTTATGCTTTATTTTTTGTGTATTTCCTTTCAGACAGTAGGCTAGCATCTGTTTTGTATATTCTACTAGAAAGCTCACATACTTGTGACACTAGTTCTTGGCACACACATTATTAGACTTATAGTTTTGGTTTGTTCACATGTTTACGATTTGTACTGATTGCTTCCATTTATTTATGTTAAAGCTGCAAACTCCTAGATTTTTTTTTAAATAAGGAAAAAGGCTATTGTTTACAAATTTATCTAAAATGGGAAATCACTAGTTGATCAGTGTTGGCTTGCCTAACAACGGTGTTGGGCGTCATCACAGCCTATAATGAAATTGGGTCGTGACAGTTATTTGATTATGCTTATTATTTGCCCTGAATAGAGCTGAGAATGAGGATTTCAAGATTTAAAAGTTTCCAGTTTGAATTTATTATTTTTGGAAAGAATTGTAGAATATTATTATAACTTTGAGAAATCTGCGTTCACTCGTGTCGCAAGTATATTCCGCGAGCGAGGTAAATTCCACTACTCTCATGGGAGCGGGCCGTTCGCCTCGGCAGGTTAATAGATGCATCTATGGTTCGTGCCGTTCGACCCTCGGCAGTGCACACATTTTATGTTTATGTTTTTTTGATCGGGCTGTACGTCCTCGACATAATTAGTGCGAATAATATTTGGTGCCCAATTGTACTTGATATTGTTTTATTGGCTCGAGAGGCTAAATGATTAAATGATGGAAATTTATTTGGGACTTACTATTGGTGAAATGATTGTTCATTTATTTCTTGTTATTGAGTTTTATTATCATTCGCATACCCCATGCTTATTTAGAACTTTAGTATATTATTATTAGCCCATAGTAAGTGTCGAAGCCGACTCCTCGTCACTACTTCTTCGAGGTTAGACTAGATAATTACTGGGTACATGTTATTTATGTACTCACGCTACACTTCTGCACTACCCGTGCAGGATCTGAGGCAGGTGCATCTGGTTATTAGCCCAGCGCGCATCCTTGATTTCTACGAGACTTTTCGGTGAGCTGCCTTCCGAGCCGGTTCTGTAGGACCCGAACTCTTCTTTTTGCTTTTACTTTCTGTCTATTTCACTTCAGACAGTAGTATAGTATTTATTTTGTATATTCTACTAGTAGCTCATACACTTGTGACACCAGGTCTTGGTAATTAAGCTAGTAGACACACGATGATTTTTGGTTATGTAATGATCTCGTTTGCTCTTAAAAATTATTTCTCTCAATTTGTTAAATTTTCACCTCTTACTTATGCACTAATTAAAAATCAACTATTTTCTAAATTGTTAAAAGAAACAATCACGTGGTTAGTTCGCTGTTGGCTTTTCTAGCGGTAACGTTGGGCGCCATCACGGCCTATAGGAGAAATTGGATCGTGACATATATAGTCATAGAATAACTTTTTTGTTCTACATTTTTTTAATTCTATTATCCATCGTTTAGTATTTTTACACGGTTAATAGAAATTTTTGTTAGCATATTATTTTGCTTATTATTTTTATCTGCTCGCTTTCTTTTTGTAAAGTAAGAGAAGATTTATATGTTTTATTAATCTTGAAATATTTTTTATTTTAAATTTTGTTCTGTTGTTGTCAATAATATTATTTGAGTGTTAATGAATAAAATCTCTATTAAATTAAAAGGGATTTATATGGTCATCGAATAACTTTTTTGTTATGTATTTTTCTTTATTATATTATCCAATATTTAATATAATTGCATTTTTAATAGAACATTTTATTAGCATATTACTTTGTTTAATATTTTTGTCTACTGCTTTTTTTTTTCTGTAATATAATAGAAGATATATATTTTATTACTCTTGATTTTTTTTTAAATTTTATTATAATATTCTCAATAATATTGTCTAAATTTTAATGAATAAAATCTCTATTAAATTAAAGAGACTTCTACAGTCATTTTTTTTTGTAATGAAGAAAACTTTATTCATTACTAAGTAGCATGGTTACATGGCCTGGTCCACCCATTGGGAGCAGACGTAGCCATATTAGTAGAAGTACATTACAACCAAAAGAGGACGTTACAGAGTTTCCGAGCATAGCCAAATTATTTAACAAAACAACATTAGTGGTGGTAGTCTAGTAATTAATACCCTCTTTGTCAGCCTGCACAGCATCTCTGAGGTAGTAGGGAACTTCTGAATATATCTGACTATAGTAGACGTTGGCTTGCCGGACTCCATATTGTGCCAGTTCATGTGCTATCTTGTTGCCTTCCTGGAAGTTGTGTTGGATTGGTAGATTCCCCAACCTCTTCAGCTAGTACCTGCATTTGGAAATAAGTGCATTATATGGTGAATAATTAGAAGTTTCAATTAGTGATGGTATTGAAGTTGAGTCTGTCTCTATTTGAAGATTCGTGTATTGATAAGCTACTGCGAGTTGTAGTCCATAACATAAAGCCTCAAGTTCTATATATATAGACGGGCCATTGGTTTTTTTGGCAAAACCTAGAATCCATTTCCCAGTAGAGTCTCTGAAAACACCTCCTATCCCTCCTTGTTTAAATCTACCCTTAAAAGCCCTATCTATGTTTAGTTTCAGTTGGTGTATGGTGGTGGTGGGGGGTGGGGTGGGGGGGGGGTCCCATTTGGTAGTTACTTGTAAAGGTCTATCTAGTTTGTTGCAATTGATGTTCCCAGAATGCAGATATTCCATGGCTCTTGAGATAACCTAGTTGCTATCAACTGAGTTGCAAAGATTATGAAATGTGTTTCTATTCCTATTTAGCCAAAGAAGCCAGAGAGTAAAAGAGAAAAGACAGTCCCATGTTAAGGAATGGCATGTGAGTTGAGGTTTTTGCTTGTAGAGGCTGTCCAGCCAGTGGGCAGATTGGGTGTCAACTGATTGTATGCTAACACCTAGAGCTTCCCATAAATTTTTTGCTATTTCGCAAAAGAGAAAAACGTGTTGCTTAGTTTCCTCAGTGGTGGGGCAAACTGGGCAGTACAAGGAAGTGGCAATCCCAATGTGACTTAGAAATGTCTTTGTAGGTAATCGATCATGGTAGCATTGCCATAGGAATTATTTGTGCTTATTCCATGTTTCCAGTTTCCAAAGCCAAGCAAAGTTTTTGCTTTCAGTTGGAGTGCCATTAGAGGTTATAAGAGGGTATACTGATTTTGTGCTAAAGATACCATCTATGGTGGGTGCCCATATCGGAGTATCAGTGTGATTCTAGACGTTTGCAGGTTGGAGGGAGTGAATTTCAGTTAAAATATGGGATGGGAGCTCAAAGGAGAGTTGTGACAGGTCCTATGAATAGTTAGAGAAAATGTTCAATCTTGAGAGTGAGTCCTTGTATGATAGAGGACCTTAGATCATACTATGTAGGCTTTTTGTACAAGGCAGCCAGTTTGCATGCCAAAAGTCCACGTGGGAACCATCTCCAGTATGCCAGGCAATAGCATCTTTGCAAATGGTCCATCTTGTGAGGATGTTTTTCCACATGAAGGAGTGAGATGTGTCTGAGAATCGACCAACATATTTGGAATTGAGAACTGCAGCCCAAATAGCAGTAAGATGACTAAAGAATTGCCAAGTGAGGCTTGTAATAGCAGCTTTGTTTTTATCCGAGGATTTCTTATGCCTAGACCCCCAGCATGCTTGGGCAATGAGACAATGTCCCATTTAATGTAGTGGATTTTCCTGGATATTTGGTTTCTACCCCACAAGAAGTCACGTTGAATTTTATCAATTTGACGGTGAGTTTTTTTGGGCAGCATTGTGTACTGCATAATGTGGTTTGGGAGGGCATTGAGGGTGGTTTGAACAAGAGTAGCTCTCCCTACTAGTGATAGGAATTGGGTTTTCCAACTAGTTAGTCTTTTATTGAGATTGTCAAGGATGAAATTGTAATCCGTTGGTTTGGGTTTGTTACTCAAGATTGGAAAGCCCATGTATTTCCCAAAGCTGTCACTAACTTTGATATTAAGAATGGTGGAGATGGAATTTTTCAGAGTAATTGTGACGACCCAAAGGGTCATCACCTATTTTCTTACCCATTCTGTGCTTCCGAGGCCTTGAAAACCTCATTTATAGTTGCCTCGTATTGCGTGCACAGTCCGGGCGCGTAGTCGGAAAGCTTAAAAATGAAATTCTATGAAATATGCTAAATTTTGATATTAAAATGAGTAAATTTGACTTCGGTCAACATTTTGGGTAAACGGACCCGAACCAGTGATTTGACGGTCTCAGAGGGTCCGTAGGAAAACATGGGACTTGGGCGTATGCCCGGAATCGAATTCCGAGGTCCCAAGCCCGAGAAATGAATTTTTGAGTAAAATTATTTTTCTGAAATTATTAAGGAAAAATTGAAATGAAAATTGATTAGAACGTGTTGGTATCGGGCCCGTATTTTGGTTCCGGCGCCCGGTACAGGTCTTATATGTGATTTAAGATGTTTCTGTAAAGTTTGGTTAAAAACGAACGTCGTTTGACGGGATCCGGACCCTAAATGGGAAATTGATGTTTAATAGGAATTTTGAGAAATCTCATTGATCTCGAGGCTTAATTCGATGTTCATGATGTTATATTGGTAATTTGATCACAAGAATATGTTCGTAGGATGTTTTTGAGGTAGTGTACACACTTGGGTTGGAGTTTCGAGGGCTCGGGTGAGTTTCGAGTAGGTTCTGGGATGCCTTAGACTTAAAAGATCTGATGTTGCAGGTTCAGGAAATATTGCAGGCCTCTGAACCCTCTTGCGCGGTCCGCGAGAAATCGCGTACAGCCACGGAGGGGCCAGCGCAGCCGCAGTCGCCTTTGAGCGGTCCGCGGTGGATGCTGCACGGCCGTGGTCGGCCTTGTGCGGTCCGCACGGGGCTATGATCTGCAGGTCTTCAGGGAGGCCTGTGCGGCCGCGGTCTATTATGCGCGGTCCGCACAGAAAGTTTTAGAGGGGTATAAATAAACGGGAATTTCAGTTACTTTACACTTTTCAAAACCCCAAAAACATAAGAGGCGATTTTCCAAACAAATTTTCCTCTGCAAAACGATTGGTAAATGATTTCTAACTCATTTTCTTCACTCCTCAACATCTCCTAACATGATTTCAACTTCAAATCAAAGATTTTCATGGGGAAATTGGGTGTTTTGGGTAGAACCTAGGTTTTTCAAAAAATTGCTGATTTGGACCTCAATTTGAGGTCCGATTTCAAAACAAATTACATATTTGGGTTCGTGGGGGAATGGGTAATCGGGTTTTGTTTGAACCTCAGGTTTTAACCACGTGGACCCGGGGGCATTTTTGACCTTTTTGGGTGAAACTTGGGAAACTCATTTTTATGCATTGGGCTTGATTCATTTAACATGTATTAATGTAATTAAGTAATTTGTGATTAGATACGAGCGAATTGGAGGTGCAATCACGGGGTAAAGCTATAATTGAGGCTTGAGTTGTATTCAAGGCATTGAGGTAAGTGTTTGGTCTAACCCTAGCTTGAGGTACTAGGAGTTGAGTCTTGTTTGCTAATTGCTCCTTGTTGAGTACGACGTATAGGCATGGTGACGAGTATCTATACGTTCGTGTCTAGCATGACCGTGAGTTTTTAATTTGCGAATATCTTGATTTCGTGGTATTTCTCTTGCCTTGGTAATGATTCCTTTTTGTTGTGAAAAACTTGTGAAGGGAGATTGTGACCTATGAATAATGAGGAACATTGGCTCAAGTTATCATTCAAATGTGAACGTATTTGAAATGGTCGAACCCTTTGGAGCATTGGCTCAAGTGGTAAACTGAGATATGAAATAAAAGTGAAAGGAAGAGAAAGAGTACTTAAATTGTTCCCTTGCAAGGACATTGTTGTTTATTGATTATTTTCCCTTGTCGGGACGTTGAGATTATTGATGTTGTACCCTTGCCGGGATTTAACTGTTTAATTGTGTTCCCTTGCCGAGATCTCTTTTATTATTTGTTTATTCCCTTGCCCCTTGTTTGTGATTGTTGTTTTGGTAAGGAAGAGTGTTAAAGAACGAACGGTGATGCCGTGCATTGTTTTTTTATTGTGAGGAAAGAGTATAAAGCACGAAGGGTGATGTCGTGCATTGTTTGTTTATTGTGAGGAAAGAGTGTAAAGCACGAAGGGTGATGCCGTGCATTGTTTGCTTATTGTGAGGAACGAGAGTAAAGCACGAAGGGTGATGCCGTGCCGCACGATGTACCATTTCGTGCCGATTCTATTGATTATATGTGAGAAAAGAGAGTAAAAACACGAAGGGTGATGCCGTGCACACTTTATTATATCATTGCTTGCTGAGGATGAGAGTAAAAGCACGGAGGGTGATGCCGTGCACATGTTATTGCTTGGTGAGGATGAGAGTAAAAGCACGAAGGGTGATGCCGTGCACTTGTTGCTTTCTGTTTCTTTATTAATGTCTGAGTTGTGTTATTTCCTTTGTTACTGGACGACTTTTACTTGAAATTGTTATTTCCCCATAGCATGCTCCCCCTCCCATATTGATTACTTGTCCCTGTATTTCGATCCCGAGCACAGGTTTATGTGGTAGTCTGGTCTAGCCTCGTCACTACTTCGCCGGGGTTAGGCTAGGCACTTACTAGCACATGGGGTCGGTTGTGCTGATGCTACACTCTGTGCTATTTTGCACAGATCCAGGTTTCGGACAGCAACAACAATAGTGTGGGAGCATGCCTTCAGTCCAGCGAGACATCGAGGTAGCCCTGCAGGCGTCTGCAGGCCCGGCGTCTCCTCTATCCTTTATTTTAGTCTGTTATCTCATTGTATTCAAGACAAACAGTTTATGTTCTCTTTCAGACGATTGTATTTAGTATTCTTAGTAGTTCGTGAGTATTGTGACACCAGTCTTGGGTAGAGCCTTAGGTTGAATTTTCCGCATTTCTATTCAGTTTTCTATAATTTAAGACTTCCGCTTATTACTTAATTTTGTTGCTTTTATATTATTGCCCATAATTGTTAAAAAGGGATTATGTTATTAGCGAAAAAAGTAATTAAATTTGGCTTGCCTAGCTCCCATTAGTAGGCGTCATCACGACTTCCGAGGGTGGGAAATCCGGGTCGTGAAAGGTTGGTATCAGAGCTCTAGGTTACATAGGTCTCACAACTCACGGACAAGCTTAGTAGAGTCCCAGGGATCGGTACGGAGACGTCTGTATTTATCCCCCAGAGGCTACTGAGTTAGGAAAGATTTCACATTTGTTCTTCCTTATCGTGCGGTTTGGTTTCCCAACGCTAATTGAATTTCTACTCTGTTCTTTCGCAGATGGCGAGAACACGCGCTTCCTCATCTTCTGATCAGCAGTTCGAGCCCCAGGCAGCTCCCACTAGGGGCAGAGGGCGTGGCCGAGGCCGTGCTAGAGGCCGAGGTAGGGGCAGAGCTCAGCCCCGAGCAGCAGCACCAGTGGAGGAGCCTCAGGTTGACTTTGACGAGGAGGTTCCGGCCCCAGCCCCAGCAGTTCTGGTGGGCCCAGCTCAGGTCCCAGAGGGGTTTAATTCTACCCCAGGACACTCTGGTCCGATTGGTGGGTCTCATGGAGAGTGTTACCCGAGCAGATTTGCTTCCTGTAGCACCAGCCGTCTCTCAGGCTGGAGGAGGGGCCCAGACTCCTGCTACTCGCACTCCGGAGTAGGGAGCTCCCCCAATTCTGACTCCAGCAGTTCAGCCAGTTGGAGCGACTTAGCCGGGTGTGATAGCCCAGGTCGGTGATAGGACAGCTATGTCTGCCGATGCTTTATGGAGGTTGGATAAGTTCACCAAGCTCTTCACTACTACCTTCAGCGGTGCATCTATCGAGGATCCTCAGGATTATTTGGACAGCTGCCACAAGGTTCTTCGGAACATGGGTATTGTTGAGACCAATGGGGTTGATTTCGCTACATTCCGGTTGTCTGGATCCGCCAAGACTTGGTGGAGGGATTATTGTTTATCTAGATCAGCAGGGTCTCCAGCCTTGACCTGGGAGCAGTTCACACATCTATTTCTCGAGAAGTTTCTCCCTATTACTTAGTAAGAGGCCTATCGGAGGCAGTTCGAGCGTCTCCAGCAGGGACCCATGACAGTCACCCGGTACGAGACCAGGTTTATTGATCTGGCTCGCCATGCTCTTGTTATACTTCCCACTGAGAGGGAGAGAGTGAGACGGTTTATTGATGGACTCATTCAGCCTATTCGTCTCCAGATGGCTAGAGAGGCTGGGAGCGAGATATCCTTTCAGGAGGCGGACAATGTGGCCCGGAGGATTGAGATGGTATTGTCACAGGGGGGTGGTCACAGGGCAGATAAGAGACCCTGTCAGTCAGGCCGATTCAGCGGTGCCTCATCTGGAGGCAGAGATTCGTATGATTGGGGTCATCCTCCTAGGCCCTTCCAGTCAGCGCTTCAGGTTTCTCACGGTGCCTCAGGTGGCCGTGGTTCTTACGTGCACTATTCTGATCAGCAGCCATTCAGTGCATCGCCAGCTCCTATCAGTGCACCGCCACTTCAGAGTTTCCGTGGTGGTCATTCAGGTCGACAGGGCCAGCAGACTCAGCAGCCGAGGGTTTGTTACACTTGTGGTGACACGGGTCATATCGCCAGATTTTGCCCTCGAGCACCGAGCAGTTCTCAGCACCAGGGTTCTCGTGCCATGTTTCAGGAACTAGGTGTTCCACAGCCCGCCCAGCCAGCTAGAGGTGGGGGTAGAGGTACTAGAGGTGGAGGTAGAGGTCATAGAGGTGGAGCTCAGACCGCCAGAGGTGGAGGCCAGCCAACAGCAGGCCAACCTAGAGAGGTAGATCAGAGTGGTGGGGCCTAGCCCCGATGTTATGCTCTTCAGGCCAGGCTCGAGGCAGAGGCTATGCAGTTATTACAGGTACGGTTCTAGTTTGTGATAGAGATGCTTCAGTATTGTTTTATCCGGGGTCTACGTATTCGTATGTGTCATCCTATTTTGCCCCGTATTTGGTCACGCCTAGTGATGTATTGGGTATTCCTGTTTACGTGTCTACACCGATGGGTGACTCTATTGTGGTCGATCGACTCTATCGTTCTTGTGTTGTGGTGATTGGGGATCTAGAGACTCGTTTAGATTTATTGCTTTTTGATATGGTCGACTTTGATATTATATTGGGGATGGACTGGTTATCACCCTATCACGCTATCTTGGACTGTCATGCCAAGACTGTGACCTTAGCTTTACCGGGTATGCCTCGTTTAGAGTGAAGAGGGACTCCTGGTCATTCTACCCGCAGTGTTATATCGTATGTGAAGGCTCGGCGTATGGTCGAGAAGGGGTGTTTGGCCTATTTAGCCTATGTTCGGGATTCCAGTGCTGAGGTTCCCTCGATTGATTATGTGCCCGTTGTTTGTGAGTTCCCTGATGTTTTTCCTTTAGACCTGCCGGGTATGCCACCCGATAGGGATATTGATTTCTGCATTGATCTGGTACCGGGCACTCAGCCCATTTCTATCCCCCCATATTGTATGGCCCCGCCGGAGTTGAAAGAGTTAAAGGAATAATTGCAGGATTTGCTTGAGAAGGGTTTCATTAGACCCAGTGTCTCACCTTGGGGTGCGCCGGTGTTATTTGTCAAGAAGAAGGATGGGTCAATGAGAATGTGTATTGATTACCGGCAATTGAACAAGGTAACGATCAAGAATAAGTACCCACTGCTGGGGATTGATGATTTGTTCGACCAGCTTCAGGGTGCCAGGGTATTTTCCAAGATTGACTTGCGATCTGGCTACTATCAGTTGAGGATTTGGGCATCCGACGTTCCTAAGACAGCTTTCTGCACTCGGTACGGGCATTATGAGTTCTTGGTTATGTCATTCGCGTTAACAAATGCCCCAGCAGCTTTCATGGACTTGATGAACCGAGTGTTCAGGCCTTATTTGGACTCATTCGTGATAGTATTCATTGATGATATATTGATATATTCCCGCAGCCAGGAGGAGCACGAGCAGCACCTTAGAGTGGTTCTTCAGACTCTGAGGGATAGTCAGTTATAAGCCAAGTTCTCCAAGTGTGAGTTCTGGCTAAGTTCAGTTGCATTACTGGGCCATGTTGTATCAGCAAAGGGTATTCAGGTGGACCCAAAGAAGATAGAGGCAGTCAAGAACTGGCCTAGACCAGCATCAGCTACGGAGATCCGGAGTTTCTTGGGGTTGGCAGACTATTATCGACGGTTCGTGGAGGGGTTTTCATCCATTGCAGCCCCGATGACCAGATTGACCCAGAAGGGTGCCCGGTTCAGATGGTCGGATGAGTGTGAGGCGAGCTTTCAGAAGCTCAAGACAACTCTGACTACGACACCGATGTTAGTTTTGCCCACAGGTTCAGGGCCTTATACAGTCTATTGTGATGCTTCCCATGTTGGGCTTGGAGCAGTGTTGATGCAGGATGGCAAGGTCATTGCCTATGCTTCGAGGTAGTTGAAGATTCATGAGAAGAACTATCCGGTTCATGATTTGGAGTTGGCAGCCATAGTTCACGCATTGAAGATTTGGAGGCATTATCTGTATGGCGTGGCATGTGAGGTGTTCACGGATCACAAGAGTCTTCAGTACTTGTTCAAGCTAAAGGAGTTGAATTTGAGGCAGAGGAGGTGGTTGGAGTTGTTGAAGGATTATGATATCACCATTCTATATCATCCGGGGAAGGCTAGTGTGGTGGCCGATGGATTGAGTAGGAAGTCAGCCAGTATGGGCAGCCTTGCTTATATTCTGGTCGGTGAGAGGCCGCTTGCTTTGGATGTTCAGGCTTTGGCCAATCAGTTCGTGAGACTGGATGTTTCTGAGCCCGGTCGTGTATTAGCTTGCACGGTCGCTCGTTCTTCATTATTGGAGCGTATTCGTGATCGGTAGTATGATGATCCCCATTTGTGTGTCCTTAGAGACACGGTGCGGCGCGGAGGTGCCAGGCATGTTACCTTAGATGATGATGGAGTTTTGAGATTGCAGGGTCGAGTATGTGTGCCTAATGTGGATGGGCTCCGAGAGTTGATTCTAGAGAAGGCCCATAGTTCCCGGTACTTTATTCATCCGGGCGCCGCAAAGATGTATCAGGATTTGCGGCAGCATTACTGGTGGCGTAGAATGGAGAAGGATATCGTAGCATATGTGGCTCGTTGTTTGAATTGTCAGCAGGTTAAGTACGAGCATCAGAGGCCTGGTGGTGTATTTCAGCGGATTGAGCTTCCCGAGTGGAAGTGGGAGCGGATTACTATGGATTTTGTTAATGGACTTCCGTTGACTCGGAAGAAGTTCGACGCAGTTTGGGTCATTGTTGATAGGCTGACCAAGTCAACACATTTCATTCCGGTGGCAGTCTCCTACTCTTTTGAGAGGTTGGCCGAGATCTATATTCGAGAGATTGTTTGCCTTCATGGTGTGCCCGTATCTATCATTTCGGACCGGGGTACGCAGTTTACCTCGCGATTCTGGAGAGCAGTTCAACGAGAGTTGGACCACGGGTTGAGTTGAGCACAACATTTCAACCCCAGACGGACGGTCAGTCCGAGCGGACTATTCAGATCTTAGAGGATATGCTCCAGGCTTGTGTTATTGACTTTGGAGGTTCGTGGGATCAGTTCTTGCCTTTAGCGGAGTTTGCCTACAACAACAGTTGCCAGTCGAGCATCCAGATGGCTCCTTATGAGGCCTTATATGGTAATCGGTGTCGGTCTCCGGTTGGATGGTTTGTGCCGGGAGAGGCTCGGTTGTTGGGTACGGATCTGGTTCAGGAGGCCTTGGACAAGGTCAGGATTATTCAAGACAGGCTTCGTTCAGCTCAGTCTAGGCAAAAGAGTTATGCAGACCGCAAGGTTAGAGATGTGGCATTTATGGTTGGTGAGCGGGTATTGCTCCGAGTGTCGCCTATGAAGGGCGTGATGAGGTTTGGGAAGAAGGGAAAGCTTAGCCCTAGGTTCATTGGTCCGTTTGAGATTCTTGATCGAGTGGGAGAGGTGGCTTATAGACTTGCTTTGTCGCCGAGCTTATCAGCCGTGCATCCAGTTTTACATGCGTCCATGCTTCGGAGGTATCACGGTGATGCAACCCACGTGTTAGATTTCAGCACTGTACAGTTGGACAAGGACTTGTCTTATGAGGAAGAGCCGGTAGCTATTATAGACCGGCAGGATTGTCAGTTGAGATACAAGAGTTTTCCTTCTGTTCGTGTTCAATGGAGAGGTCAACCCCCTGAGGCATCGACCTGGGAGTCCGAGCCTGATATGCGGAGCCGTTATCCTCATCTTTTCCACGACTCAGGTACTTCTTTCTTCTGTTCGTTCGAGGACGAACGGTTGTTTTAGAGGTGGAGAATGTGACGACCCAAAGGGTCATCACCTGTTTTCTTACCCATTCTGTGCTTCCGAGGCTTTGAAAACCTCATTTATAGTCGCCTCGTTTTGCGTGCGCAGTTCAGGCGCGTAGCCGAAAAGCTTAAATATGAAATTCTGTGAAATATGCTAAATTTTGATATTAAAATGAGTAAATTTGACTTCGGTCAACGTTTTGGGTAAACGGACCCCGACCCGTGATTTGACGGTCCTGGAGGGTCCGTGGAAAAATATGGGACTTGGGCGTATGCCCGAAATCGAATTCTGAGGTCCCAAGCCTGAGAAATGAATTTTTGAGTAAAATTGTTTCTCTGAAATTATTAAGGAAAAATTGAAATGAAAATTGATTAGAACGTGTTGGTATCGGGCCCGTATTTTGGTTCCGGCGCCCGGTACAGGTCTTATATGTGATTTAAGATGTTTCTGTAAAGTTTGGGTAAAAACGGACGTCATTTGACGGGATCCGGACCCTAAATGGGAAATTGATGTTTAATAGGAATTTTGAGAAATCTCATTGATCTCGAGGCTTAATTTGATGTTCATGATGTTATATTGGTACTTTGATCACACGAATATGTTTGTAGGATGTTTTGAGGTAGTGTACACACTTGGGTTGGAGTTTCGACGGCTCGGGTGAGTTTCGAGTAGGTTCCGGGATGCCTTAGACGTAAAAGATCTGATGTTGCAGGTTCAGGAAATATTGCAGGCCTCTGAACCCTCTTGCGCGGTCCGCGAGAAATCGCGTGCGGCCGCGGTCGCCTTTGAGCGGTCCGCGGTGGATGCTGCGCGGCCGCGGTCGGCCTTGTGCGGTCTGCACGGGGCTATGATCTGCAGGTCTTCAGGGAGGCCTGTGCGGCCGCGGTCCTTTATGCGCGGTCCGCACAGGAAGTTTTAGAGGGGTATAAATAAACGGGAATTTCAGTTATTTTACACTTTTCAAAACCCCAAAAACATAAGAGGCGATTTTCCAAACAGACTTTCTTCTCCAAATCGATTGGTATGTGATTTCTAACTCAATTTCTTCA
This sequence comes from Nicotiana attenuata, assembly GCF_001879085.1. Taxonomy (NCBI): domain Eukaryota; kingdom Viridiplantae; phylum Streptophyta; class Magnoliopsida; order Solanales; family Solanaceae; genus Nicotiana; species Nicotiana attenuata. The sequence goes on from NW_017671664.1 coordinate 249,273, forward strand.
CTCCTCAACATCTTCTAACATGATTTCAACTTCAAATCAAATATTTTCATGGGGAAATTGGGCATTTTGGGTAGAACCTAGGTTTTTCAAGAAATTAGGGATTTGGACCTTAATTTGAGGTTCGATTTCAAAACAAATTACATATTTGGGTTCGTGGGGGAATGGGTAATCGGGTTTTGGTTCGAACCTCGGGTTTTGACCACGTGGGCCCGGGGGCATTTTTGACCTTTTTGGGTAAAACTTGGAAAACTCATTTTTATGCATTGGGCTTGATTCATTTAGCATGTATTAATGTAATTAAGTAATTTGTGAATAGATACGAGCGAATTGGAGGTGGAATCGCGGGGTAAAGCTATAATTGAGGCTTGAGTTGTATTCAAGGCATTGAGGTAAGTGTTTGGTCTAACCATATCTTGAGGGACTAGGAGTTTAGTCTTGTTTGCTAATTGCTCCTTGTTGAGTACGACGTATAGGCATGGTGACGAGTATCTATACGCTGGTGTCTAGCATGATCGTGAGTCTTTAATTTGCGAATATCTTGATTTCGTGGTATTTCTCTTGCCTTGGTAATGATTCCTTTTTGTTGTGAAAAACTTGTGAAGGGAGATTGTGACCTATGAATAATGAGGAGCATTGGCTCAAGTTATAATTCAAATGTGAATGTATATGAAATGGTTGAACCCTTTGGAGCATTGGCTCAAGTGGTAAACTGAGATATGAAATAAAAGTGAAAGGAAGAGAAAGAGTACTTAAATTGTTCCCTTGCCGGGACATTGTTGTTTATTGATTATTTTCCCTTGCCGGGACGTTGAGATTATTGATGTTGTACCCTTGCCGGGATTTAACTGTTTAATGTGTCCTTGCCGGGATCTCTTTTATTATTTGTTTATTCCCTTGCCCCTTGTTTGTGATTGTTGTTTGGGTGAGGAAGAGTGTTAAAACACGAAGGGTGATGCCGTGCATTGTTTGCTTATTGTGAGGAAAGAGAGTAAAGCACGAAGGGTGATGCCGTGCCGCACGATGTACCATTTTGTGCCGATTCTATTGATTATATGTGAGGAAAGAGAGTAAAAGCACGAAGGGTGATGCCGTGCACACTTTATTATATCATTGCTTGCTGAGGATGAGAGTAAAAGCACGAAGGGTGATGTCGTGCACATGTTATTGCTTGGTGAGGATGAGAGTAAAAGCACGAAGGGTGATGCCGTGCACTTGTTGCTTTCTGTTTCTTTATTAATGTCTGAGTTGTGTTATTTCCTTCATTACTGGACGATTTTTACTTGAAATTGTTATTTCCCCATAGCATGCTCCCCCTCCCATATTGATTACTTGTCCCTGTATTTCGATCCCTCCGTATATGTATATATAACTGCACAGGTTTATGTGGTAGTCCGGTCTAGCCTCGTCACTACTTTGCCGGGGTTAGGCTAGGCACTTACCAGCACATAGGGTCGGTTGTGCTGATGCTACACTCTGTGCTATTTTGCACAGATCCAGGTTTCGGACAGCAACAGCAGTAGTGTGGGAGCAGGCCTTCAGTCCAGCGAGACATCGAGGTAGCCCTGCAGGCGTCTGCAGGCCCGGCGTCTCCTCTATCCTTTATTTTAGTCTGTTATCTCATTGTATTCGAGACAAACAGTTTATGTTCTCTTTCAGACAATTGTATTTAATATTCTTAGTAGTTCATGAGTATTGTGACACCAGTCTTGGGTAGAGGCTTAGGTTGAAATTTCTGCATTTCTATTCAGTTTTCTATAATTTAAGACTTCCACTTATTACTTAATTTCGTTGCTTGTATATTATTGCCGATAATTGTTAGAAAGGAATTATGTTATTAGCGAAAAGGTAATTAAATTTGGCTTGCCTAGATCCTATTAGTAGGTGCCATCACGACTTTCGAGGGTGGAAAATCCGGGTCGTGACAGTAATAGAGCAATTATTTGAGAAGAGTAATTTAGACTTGGTGTGATTTATTTTTTGCCCTAATAATATACTAAAGTAGTCAAGACGTCGCTTGATTGTATTGGTAGATTTCTCATTGGTTACTGCCATTAGGGTTAGGTCATCCGCAAAGAACAAATGGGAGAGGGGTGGCCCGTTTGGGCTAAGTTTGATAGAGTCGCAAAGAGTTAAATCAATTTGGTGATTGATGAGAATAGATAGTAGTTCAATACAAATGATAAAAATGTATGGTGACATAGGGTCACCTTGTTATGCCCCTTGATGGCTTGAAAAACTCTGTTTGGGATCCGTTTACAAGGACAACAATACGAGAGGTACAAATGCAAGCCATGATGAGTTTAGTGATTCTGGGTGGGAATTAAAGTAGTGCAGGGCTCTACGATAAATGACCATTCAAGTCGGTCAAATCCCTTTCCCAAATCAATTTTAAGGAGCATTTTCCCCTTGGTGCCTTTGATTTTATTGTAGTGATGGATAGTTTCTTGAATGAGAATGGCATTATCAACCGCTCGTCTTCCTTTGAGGAAGCTTGATTGAAAAGGGCCTATTAGGGTGTATAGAAAGGGTTTGATATGATTAACAATGATTTTAGTAATGACTTTGTAAATTGTATTGCAAAGCCCAATTGGTCTGAAATTTTTAAGTTCATCAGCATTAGGAAACTTGGGTATTAGACAAAAGAAGGTAGTATTAAGCTGCTTTGGGATGGTGAGGGTTTCAAAGATGGAGTAACAGTAATCGAAAATTGTTTTATTAACAATGTGCCAATACTTCTGATAGAAGAATGGGTGTAGTCCATCTGGACCCGGGAGCTTTGAAAGGTTTAAATGAAAAGATAGCCCTAGTGATCTCATAATTTTGCAGTGGTTTATCCAGGGCTATCAGATTAGTGACTGGCGATGAAATTGGGGAGGCTTGAATGCTTATCCAATTTGATGATTCGTGACTTGTTTGATAGGTGTTTTGGAAATAAGTGAAGGTGTGTTGAAGGATTTTATCGGGATCATTAATCCAATTGTTATGTTCATCCTTAAAAAAAGAGATACGGTTTTTCCTTCTCCGATTTAGAACGCTTATGTGGAAAATTTAGTACTTGCATCCCATTCACTGAGCCAATTAATACGCGACTGTAGTTTCCAATAATCATCCTCAACTTTTAAGAGATTGCTATACTCATTAGTAAGGGTTTGTTCAAGATTTTTCAAGAAGGCACTCGTAGGATAATGGGTGGATTTTTGAATCCCACTAATTCTTGCCAGGATTGTTTTCTTTTTGTTAATAACATTCCCAAAAGTGGTGGCAGCCCAGCCTTTTACTTTATAAGTGAAAAGGTTGGTAGCATTGGATAAGTTATGGTCATTCCAGGTGCCCATGACAATAGAATTAAATTCTGGATGATGGCACCAATAGGTTTCATGACGAATAATACGTTGAGTATGGGACCTAGTGTGATAGGATAGTGAAATTAAGAGGGGTGTGTGATCAGAGTACGTCTTAGGGAGATGGGTAACAAATGTATCAAGGTAATATTCTAGCCATTGTTCATTAATAAAACACCTATCAAGTCATTCAAGAATTAGGTCGGAGCGATTATGTCTATGATTGGACCACGTGTATTTTGCTCCTTTAAAACCAAGATCCATAAGATGACAGTGGTTAATACAAGATTGAAAACGTGAGGCTCTATTGCGGTTAATAGGTCTGCCTCCCCATTTATCCTGTTGACTAGCCACTTCATTAAAATCACCACCTAGGAACCACATTCCTTTATAGTTATTAGCAATATTTTCTAGGTTTAGCCACAGTTGAGACCTAATATTCACTTTAGTACTAGCGTAAATAGTACTAAATAACCAAGGTTGGTGATGTGGAGTACCTGGATCATGGCATGAATTTCCTGGCTATCAAGGCGTATATGACTGAGTTGGACAGTGGTGTCGTGCCAAAGGATGGCAACTCCCCAAGATTGACCTTGAGCAGGGATCTCCACCAAATTGGAAAAGTGAAACTCATCTCTAATGCCTATATGATTGGTCATTCGAGTTTCAAGAAGGGCAACTAAAGAAGGGTTGTAAGTATTAAGTAGATCCCTGAATGGCGCTTGAATTCATCATTGTTACCACCCCCGATGTTCTAAATGACAAAGTTGGGAAGTCTATTCATTGAGGGATCTAGAGGGGGGGGGGGGGGTATGACACTGCCCTTTACTGGTGGGCTTAATATGACTGCGAAGTTGCCTACTGCCTCGTTTAGTGAAGGCCTGATATCGAGGGAACATTTGTACAGTTCTTGTGGGCACTTGCAAACAAACTTCTTGTCCTCCATTGCTTGAAATAGCATGATCTTGACCGCGTGCATGTTTGAAATTTCTGTGAACGGTGTTATGTTTAGTGGTGGGATGATCTGCTCGTGCGCCACCATTTCTTCCTCTCCTGGTACGGGTGCATTGTGATGGAGATGGGGTTGTGCTTGGTGAATATCCATCGGGGGTGGGAAGTATTGTGGTACAAGCTGCCATGCATGGATCAAGGGGGGTGTGTTTTGATCCTGTGGAGCAAAAAATGGAAGTTGATAGAGAAGTTGCATGTTCTGCAGTGGATTGTAGTGGTGTGGAAGATTCCAATGGGCCTGCATGTTGTAAAGAAGAGCAGGTGCTAACGCCGGAGCTATGGGATCTAGGAAATTTGTCAACCAAAGGTGATTGATGTAGTTTGACATTGCTAGCCTCATGCCCTATGAGATTAGTTGTGCTAGAATCTGAGGGTTTTGGAGGACAAATAGAACCTCTTGCTTCTGAATGTTCAGGGTGAAGAACGCTGCCTGGCCCTGAAGCCCTTGTTCTAACCATGTCGTTGGTTGATGATCCCGTGGGAGGGCATTGGTGACATATATCGGGAGATTGGGGTTTGGTATTTGGTTTTCCATTTTAGACAGTATGGATGGATGTTGATGAAGGGAAAGTTGGTTCAGTGGTATTATCCTGCGTGTGAGGGGTTGTAGATTCATATTGTGAAGGGGAAGATATAATGACAGGGGGGATTGGGGTCCGTGAGGCAATGATTGAGTATCTATTATAGGAGATTGAGTTTGCATGTTTTGATCAATTACTTCCGACCCTAGGTTATCCGTAATTGGGGAGTTGGTTTGCATGGCCACGTGGCATGAATTAGATGACAAGTCATCTAGGGATGTATTAGGGGAATTATGAGTCATTAGTGGAAGAGGAGATGGCGTGCTTGTTAGGTGATTAGGGGGTGGGGCCGCTGGTTTACTTAGAGTGGTATGGCTGCATGCAGCCTTTTGGCCACATGGAGACCCAAGTTGGGGAGTAGGGGAAGGGTTTCGTGGAGGAAAAGTAAGAGCAAGGTCTGTGGATTGGTTATGGATTATTCCATCCAAATCCATTGTGACAGATTCATCTACAGGCGTTAAAACATTATTTTCAGTGTGTAGTGATGAAAACTTATTAGAGGTGGGAATAGATGTGGTAGTATTTGTATTAAGACTGTTAGTCTTTTTAAAAGATTTATAGTTTATCCCGTTCGTGAGCAGTTGATCAGTAGTATCAGTATTTTTAGGCTTAAAAGCTAGTTTTGGAGTATTTAGAAATTTACCTGATGCTGCATCAAATATATTGACATTGATACCTGGTGGTGTTTCTTGAGTTTTGACCTGTGGTGAAATGGCAGTGTATCGCTTGTGTTTTTTTCCTTTGAGAAATGACACTATTTGCCATAGATCCTCAACTGCTTTCCCCTTACCTGTGGAGTTGGAGGAGATGACCCAGGGGCCTTCTTATGTCTGCTTCAGTGTGTCTATTGTAGGGTAGGGGCATGATGGTGCTGTGTGGCCCAATCTACCACAGGCCTTACACAAAAAATTCTCTTCTTCATACATGAGTTGTTGTATATGTGAGCCAATTTGAATTGCAGTTTGGACCAGCTGGTCTAGTGGTACTTGCACACATAGTCTCGCATACCTTCCTCTGATTATTGAGCTTGTACAAGCATCTATGCACAGTAGCTTGCCAATTGAGTTTTCAATCCTTCCAAGCACTATTCCATCGTAGAACTCTGTGGGTAACTATGGAAGTCGAACCCAAACAGCTGAGTAGACTTCTTTAGCTTTGCTAGCAACAAAATTAGGCTCCCACCTTCGAACAGAGAGGTAGTGTCCATTAATAAACCAAGGGGCCTGTTGTAAAGCTTTTGCCATATTTTCTTCCTTGGTAAATTTTACTACGTAGAAGTCTGATCCTAGATCGATTAACGAAAAGGGTTTATTTGGTTTTCAAAGGTCTTGGATCTTTTTTTTGAGGTAATGGTGAACAACTCTTTTACCCAAGAGTTTGATTATCAGAGAGAACTGCCAGGGTTGACATTCTTCCTCTGTCTTCGTCTGTTAGAGAAATTTATTTTAATTGAGAGGAGAGAGGTTCATGGGAGGAGTCATCCCTCATTGGCTCAAAATAATCAAACATATTGATGTATGAATTGATTGGAGTGTCCGTTATATTTTCCTGGGAGAGTAATTTTTCCTTAAACGAGGCAACGGTTGGAGTATTAGAAGTGGAGTGATTATTGGACATTGAATTGATCAATAAATATGTCTGGTGGTTTCGGTTGAATGTGTACCTGAGGTAAATTTCCAGCTGTTTCTGGGTTCATTCCTGGGAATTGTTTCTAATGTTGAAGGGTGAGGGTGAGTAGAGAGAGGGAAGAGAATTTTCTCTCTCTAGAAGAGGTAATGCGTAATTAGGTATACTTCTATAGTCATTGAATAACTTTTTTGTTCTATATTTTCTTTATTATACTTATCCAATATTTATTATTTTTACATTGTTAATAGAAAATTTTATTAGCATATTACTTTGTTTAATATTCTTGTCTACTACTTTCTTTTTGTAATATAATAAAAGATATATATATATATATATATATATATATTATTACTCTTGAAATATTTTTTTATATTAAATTTTATCCTATTGTTCTTAATAATATTATCTGAAATTTTAATGAATAAACTCTATTAAATTAAAGAGAGTTGAGTAGTCATTGAATAACGTTTTTGTTCTGTATTTTCTTTATTATATTATCCAATATTTAGTATTATGCATTGTTAAAAGTAACTATTATTAGCATATTACTTTGTTTGATATTTTTATCTACTACTTTCTTTTTGTAATATAATAGTAGATATATATTTTATTACTCTTGAAATATTATTTTTTAATTTAAATTTTATCCTATTGTTCTAATTTTATCTTATTTTTCTCAATAATATTATCTGAATTTTAATGAATAAAATCTCTATTAAATTAATAAGATTTATTCAAGCATTGAATAATAGGCTTGTTCGGTAGTTTTCGTTATTATATTATCCAATATTTATTATTATTGCATTGTTGATAGAAACTTTTATTAGCATATTGCTTTATTTAAATTTTTGTATGCTACTTTATTTTTATAATATAATAGAAGATATATATTATAAACTCCAACTTGAAACTACTCTTCAATTCAAATGGACGTTTTTTTTTAATTTTTGTTTTTTATTGAAAAATATTTTATTTTATTATTTTATATATATTTAAATTCAAAAATAATAACCATAACTAAGTATTAACTAAATAACTAATTATTAACTACTTATGCCATGTGGATTTTTTCTAGGTTGCCACTTTGCTTAAAAAGTGTGCTTTTTCCTCTCTTTTTAATAATATATAGATTGTTCTTAATAATATATCTAATTTTTAATGAGTAAAATCTGTATTAAATTAATAAGACTTATATAGGAATCCAATAATAGGCTTGTTCGATATTTTTTTATTATATTATCCAATATTTAATATTATTGCATTGTTGATAGAAACTTTAATTAGCATATTACTTTATTTAAATTTTTGTGTGCTACTTTTTTTTTATAATATAATAGAAGATATATATTGGTTTATTTTATATGTTATTCTATTATTGTCAATAATATTTTCTGAATAAATAAACTTTTTATTTTTAAATAGAAAAAAGTGTTTAAAAATTAAGAAATTTTTAGGTGGCAATTTTTTTTTATAAGTTTAGCTTTTTATTTTTAAATAATTTAAAAACTCCAACTTAAAACTACTCTCAAATTTAAATGGACAGTTTTGTTTAGATACTTAAATTCAAAAATAATAACAAATAGTTAATTATTAACTAAATAACTAATTATTAACTACTTATGCCATGTGGCTTTTTTTTTCTAGGCTGCCACTTGGTTTAAGGAGAGGGCTTTTTTCTCCCTTTTCAATAATATATAGATATTCAATTTATAACTGCATTGTTAATAGAAAATTTTATTAGCATATTACTTTATTTAATATTTTTGTCTAATACTTTCTTTTTTAATATAATAGAAGTAATATATTTTATTACTCTTGAAATATATATTTTTTATTTTAAATATTATCCTATTGTTGTCAATAATATTTGTAGACGCAAAAATTTTAACAGATCAAGATAAATCCTAAATTCAAGACAACAATTGAAATATTAGGAGTCTGTTAAGGTTACTTGGTGGCTACTCCACCCAAACTTTAATTTGTGCTTATAATAAGGCTACGTATGTCCTTCAAAGACGATATCAGCAATTCCATAAACTCTCAGAATATGCACAAAGAGATCAAATAAGAGATCTCGAAATTCCATAAAAATTCATGGAATATTCACAAAGAGATCAAAGACGTCAAATATTGTCTTTCTCAAAGCCACCGAAGTGATCAATAGATGTTCTTCCTTTTCCCGGAGATCAAACGTATCCTAAGGAAGTTCACATTATCCTACGTTCGAGATATACGCTGGTTAAGCCCTCGAATCACGAAGAACGATCTAGAGAGAAGAATCAAGGGAAAAAACAGAATTGTACCCGCATCATTTTATCAATAAAATTATATTTCTTCATATTTATATTGTGGTTACAATTTATTTTTGTAGCACAAATAATTTGTTGCAAAGAATATTATCTGAAATTTAATGAATAAAATCTTTATTAAATTAATGAGACTTATATATGCATCGAATAATAGGCTTGTTCAGTATTTTCTTTATTATATTATTCAATATTTAGTATTATTGCATTATTAATAGAAATTTTTATTAGCATATTAGTTTATTTAAATTTTTGTATGCTACTTTCTTTTTATAATATATATATATATATATATATATATATATATATATATTTTTTTTTTCTGAATAACTAAACTTTTTATTTTTAAAAATAAAAACTACAATTATTTAAAAAAAACAATGAAATTCTGAATTGGCAGTTTTTTAATTTTGCGATTTAAGTTTTTTATTTTAAAATAATTTTAAAACTCCAACTTGAAACTACTCTCCAATTTGAGTGGACATCTTTTTTTTTTTAAATTTTTTGTTTTATATTATACAATATTTGATTTTATTATTTTATAGATATTTATATTCAAAGACAATAACCATTAACTAATTATTAATTAAATAACATATTGTTAACTACTTATGCCATGTGCCTTTTTTCTAGGCTGCCACTTGGCTTAAGGAGAGGGTTTTTCCTCTCCTTTTAATAATATATAGATATAGATTATATTAGCCCATAATATTTAATTGGATTAATATATTTAAAATATAATCGAAAACTTTTTTATTAAATTTAAATCCAATAAAATTTGTATGCTTACAAATGTCTCCTATTTCAAGACTAATCGAGGTATAAACTTGTCGAGCTTTTAAGAAGACTTGAAGTTCATAAATCGAGCAATTATTACACTTCATTTGTTTGACTTCTTATAAATGCTCAGTTGATCTCTTCACGTGTAGTTGTAACTTAAGAATCACGGAATTTGAAAAAGACGTGAGCCTTCTGTAAAATTTCACGTGACTTGACTCATTAATAAATCTTAGTGTTAGCTTTCTTTGATCAATTGTTTAATATTGATAAAGATAAGTCTTCCAATACACATAGGGGCTAGGGCAATTGTTTTGTATTCTACTTGGACTCCTCACAGATCCTACTAGAAGTTAAAGCTACGTTAGATATTACTTGAATAATAGCTTGTCCAACTCCGAATGGGTTGGGAAAATTTTTTACCGCCTCTAAGAATTTAATCCCCCACCCCCCCCTCCCCCCCCAGGAGTCCGGCTATTGCAATTATCCCACATCGGTAATAAACTTTCGGAAGCCGCCCTTAGGAATCTATATAAACCCCTTACTCTCATGTATTGAGCATCAATCATCCGTGTCTACAAGGTCCCGTGGATTCGTATCTTATCACCACTAGGAGGCAAGCCTAAGGTAATTTTCTTCTTCTGTGTATTCTTTTTCTTTTCTCCCCTTTTTGTTGGTCAAACAGAGAAGGGAAAGTTTTTATTCAAAGAGCTGATTGATGCATGAAGAAGGTGATCTTAGGATGTGAAGGGATGGGTATTCTATCCGAAAATCGGAAAGATTACTCTCTGGGTGTGAAGGAATAGATACTCATCCCCGCCCGAATACCGAAGAGATTACGGGTATGAAGGGATGAATACTTATTCCCGTCCAAAATCCGAAGGGACTTAGGGTGTGAAGGGATGGATACTCATCCCCACCCGAAAATCGAAGAGATTACACTCAGGGTGTGAATGAATGAATACTCTTCCCTGCCCAAAAAATCAGAGGGATTACATAGGGTGTGAAGGGATGGATAATCATTCTCGCCCGAAATCGTAGAGATTACTCTCAGGCGCAAAGGTTCATACGACATATAGAAGGGAAAATCCACGGCAACATATTGAAGGACAAAATCTCAACAACATATAGAAGGATCAACCCGCAACAAGGTCGGCTTAAGGTTGAAAGGGACTTGAATGTCCACCTTATGATTGGAAAATTACAGATCCTTTTAAAGGAAAACCCACGAAGAGGCCAATTTAAGGTGCAAAAGGACTTAAACGTCTACCTTAAATTGGAAAATTATAGTTCCTTTTAAGGACAGCGCGACGAGGCCAACTTAAGGTGCAAAGGGACTTAAACGTCCACCTTAAGATTGGAAAATTAGAAAGCTTCAACCCGAGGGCTTGGTGGACTTGACGGCTTCTGTGATGACCCAATTCCATCACAGGCCGTGATGACGCCAACACTATTGCTAGGCAAGCCAACACTGATCAAACTAGGGATTTCCTATTTAAATAAATTACTAAGTGGATAATAATTCTTCATTTGTTAAAAGATTAAGAAATTTAGCAATGAAACAAAGTTAAGCGGAAGCAACGAATACAAGTCGTATTCATGTATACAAAACCAAAATCATAACTCTAATAGTGTGTGTGCCAAGACCTGGTGTCACAAGTATGTGAGCAATCTAGTAAAATGTACAAAAGAACACTAGCCTACTGTCAAAAAGAAAATAGACAAAAAAATAAAGCATAAGAGAGACTCCAGCTGCTGCAGAACGGCTCAGAAGGCAGCTCACCGTGAAGTCTCGGGATGGGGATCAAATCTGCGCGCCGAACTGGTAGCCAGATGCACCTGCATCAAATCCTATATTATAAAGTATAGAAATGTAGCGTGTGTACATACAAATATGTACCCAGTAAGTATCTAGTCTAACCTCGAAGAAGTAGTGACGAGTGGTCGACTCTGACACTTACTAGGACCAACAATATAATAATGTGAAATTCTAATTAAGCATGATATATAGAGATAACAATAGAACTCAGAACAGGAAATAGCTGAACAATTCTTTCATCATATTCGAGAACCCAGAACACTTCCTTTATTTAAAACAAATGATCTCTCAAACGATGAATTTATACAAGCTATAAAAAGGACTTCCAGTTCTATTATCACACACAATTTTCACCGAGGACATTCAACTCGATCCAACATAAACGTAAACTATGCACTGCCGAGGGTCGAACAACGTGGACCATAAATGCATGATAACTAGGGATTTTGACGCATTTTATACACCTTCTTGCTTATGCTTTGATTAGAAATTCATACAATATAGTCTCAAAAAGGCTCACAAGTTGTACTTGATTGCAGGTTTGATCAACAAAAGGACAACATGTCAAAGATCAGCTCAAAAGGAGTGAAACTTGCACAAGTGCCAAGGACAAGACAAGCTCAGGCAAAACAGGCCCACTGCGGCCGCACACCACTTTGTGCGGTCCGCACTAGGAGATTCAGAGAGGTCGATTCCAAGGCAGAAAGGCAATGCTGCCGCACTGAGACCAATGAGGCCGCACTTGATTCTGTGCGGTCCACAGAGCCAAGATTCAGAGAATGCCAGTTTTGAGTTTTCAAGCCAATGCGGTCCGCGGTCCATTCTGTGCGAATCGCACTAGAAGCCTCCGCGACCACAGTAAATTCTCTGCAATCCGCGATGCCAAGGTTCAGAGAGCTGTTTTTTCAAGTCCAAAGCCCTAGTGCGGACCGCGGTCCATTTTGTGCGGTCCACACTAACCCCATAGGGACATTTTTGTCCAGAATGGTCAGCTTAGTATAAATAGCTTCTTTTTCATTTTAGGTTAAGCAAATAGTATCAAAACATAGTTGCGCTCGTGGGTTCGAAGTTTGTAGCCATTTTGGGCAATTTTATCTACATTTCATCATTGAAGCTTTGTGTTTATCTTAGTAATTAATTAATATGAGTTTATCTTCATCTATTTCTTGTTTTTCTTCTTTAATTATGAGTAGCTAGACCCATAAACTAGGGTTGTGGCTCAACCCTAGTGTGTGTAATTGAAGGGTCTTGTATTTGAGGGCCAATTTGACTATGGGTATTTGTTATTTGGGCCAATTTCATGGTTAATTTCTGAATTAGTGATTGCAAATACTTGTTTGTGTTGAGTTGACTTGAGCTCTTCTTGAGAGAGAGAGTGCCTAAGTCTCCGAAATTGGTCCAACAAGGAATTGGAGCGTACTCAAGAGATTGATAGCCCAATTAAAGGGTAAAACCTCGAGAGAGTAATACCCGACTTGAACCCTAGTTGCTTGTGCAAGTTTGCATACCCAATTGGTATTGAGAAAGTCAATTCGGGCAAAATCATTCGAACCACCGAGAGGTGTAGAGTGGGTAAAGTCGTGCAACGGTTATATCATATTCCCCAATTATGTCAAACGCGCCTTAGACTCAAGTACCCGTCAATTGACCACCTAGGCGAAGGTCACTACCCTAGTGCCTTTTTAACCTATTTGAACAACTCGTAGCATTATAATTCTTCGCATCATTTAGTTGCAATTACCATTTGTAGTTTGATAATAGTAGAAGTAAACAAAAAACCCCAAGAATGATTAGAAGTGTAATTTGGAATACATACGCAACTCTACACTAGATAGATACTCGATTCCAAATTCTAGCTCTCTGTGGATATTGATCCCGACCCTAAATCGGGTAAAAGCTGCTCCGACCCTCTCTCGCTACTTAATTAGTAGTGCGGAGTAGGCCGCGATCACTTTTTGGCGCCGTTGCCGGGGAGCTAACGGTTTTGGCTGTCTATCTAGATAGATTTGTGTTTTGTTCTTCTTTCCTTCTTTGTTACTAATTTGTTTGTGTCAATACATCAGGTACAAAATGGAATTAAATGCTAATGACCCTCTTGGAAACGTGAATGCAGGGGAGGAGGTAGATGACATTGGAGAGGAAGAGGTGCCTCTTGTACCTCAAGGACAACATAGAGGCCGCCAGGCCAATGCAAATGAGAACGTCCCGGACCCTCCTCCGCCACCTCCAAGAGTGGCCCCTAGAGTTCTTCCCAACCAAGGCTATGCGATTGCTATTGTTCCGCCCTGGATCCGGGCGGGCAATGCGAGTGCTATTGTTCATCCCCAAGCAAGTGGCCAGGTTGAAGTGTCAAACAGGGAAATCAAGAATATTCTGTGTAAAACAGTCAATGCAAATAGGACCGATTGGTCTAAGAAGCTGGATGATGCTCTATGGGCGTATAAGGCTGCTTACAAAACTCCGATTGGTATGTCTCTGTATCGGTTGGTATTCGGGAAAGCTTTCCATTTACCGGTTGAGTTAGAGCATAAGGCCATGTGGGCCCTGAAGAAGTTGAATCTTGATTGGGATGTGACTGCAAATCTTCGGGTGGAGCAACTTAATGAACTTGATGAATTCTGTTTCCATGCCTACTCCAGTTCGCCCTTGTACAAGGACAAGATGAAATACCTTCATGACAAATATTCTCATGACAAATAGAGTAGGTGATTTGGTGCTCTTGTTCAACTCTCGGTTACGGTTGTTTCCGCGAAAGCTAAAGTCAAAGTGGAGCGGACCATTTGAAGTAGTGTGTGTGACCTCGTTTGGTGCCCTTGATTTAAAGAACAAAAGTGGGGAAGTTTTTAGAGTAAATGGGCATAGGGTCAAGCATTATCTTGGAAAAATTGATGACAGCCACGTGGTGGCACTCCTTCATTTCAAATGATGTGATGGTAACTCGCGTCGTGCCGAGACGTTAAATCAGCGGTTCTTGGGAGGCAACCCATGTGTTTTTCTTCTTGTTTTATTTGATTTTCACTGTAGTGTAGGATTGATTTTTGGGCTAACTGGTTGTGAGATGTTACATGATTGTGTTGATGTAGTGCAGGACATAGTGGAAAAAATGAGCAGGTCTCTAAAGTTGTCAGTGCAGCCGCAGTCCATTCTGTGCGTACCGCACTGAAGAAAGAGAAAAAATACAACTCTCTGAAGTTTGCCACTGCGGCCGCACTACATTTTGTGTGGTCTGCAGTGGACCTCTGCGGCCGCAGTCCATTTTATGTGGACCGCAGAGCGTTGCCTTCTCAAGCTTTGAATCAAGTTGTGCAGTGCAGACCGCGGTCCATTTTGTGCGGTCCGCACTGGTTGACGAGACTGGGCCCCAGGTCCTTTTCTATAAATAGGGCCTGAGGCCCTCCTTTTACCCTTTTCGAACCCTTGAATCTCAGACCTCTAAAAGCACTGTTCATCACTCCCCTTTGCTAGTAATTAATTGTTTGGAACTGCTTAGCTTCGTTTCATTTCACATCTGGTACCATTATCTTTCTTTTAATTGTTCAAATTTGGTTAATTTCTTTTAATTTTTGTTTCTCTTACCTTCTTTTCTTCTTCCCGTATTTTCTTACATAGATTAGGTTAGGGTAGTTAATATTTTGATTAAAATAGACACAGGTAGTTAAATTCAATGGGTAAATATGTAGGGACACTAATTAGGTGAAAAATTGGACCCAAAAATCGAAAGACATGAACCCTAATTTAGTGCCACAACTGGCCACTCAGTGCGGACCGCGGTCGTTTTTGTGCGGTCTGTGGTGCCCTTGTGCGGTCCGCAGTACCATTTTGTGTGGACCGTATTGATGAAATTGTGATTGCTGAACCTCAGGCACTGCGGCCGCACTACATTTTGTGCGGTCCGCACTGCCTAGATACAGGGAGTGGGTACTCTAAACCCCACCTCTGTGCGGACCGCGGTTGACTTTGTGCGGTCCGCGGTGACCCTAGTGCGGTCGCACACCATTTTGTGCGGTCCGCACTGTGTGACTTCTGCAACATTTCTGCAATTCTTCTTGCCTGATTCTACTACTTTGTTCTTAACTGCTGCAACTGATACTAACAAGTCAATTGAATTGTGTTTGCAGACAATGGTGAAACAAAGAGGTAAACAACCGGGCAGAGGGGAATCCTCCCGGAGAGGGAAGCAGAAAATGATAAAACTGACTCCTCAAGCCCGGCAAAATATTAAAAGGACAAGAAAACTGATAAAAGCTGCTGATAGAGTTGCTTCCCACTCCTCGGGGAGTGAGTACGAGCCTTCCCGAGAGATATCTTCAGACTCAGTACCAACACACATCCCTGACTGGCCGGAGAGGTTCAGTCTAGGAGACACACCTCCAGCATCTCCCACTGCCTAAGCATCAGTGAAGATTTCTTCTAGGTCATCTGAGGGCTCAGGTGAAGGTAGTAAGGAATACTCCACCTCTCCCACAGCTTCATTATCCGCAAAGGGTGCAGTAGGTGCCGAGGAGGAAGTAGGGGGAGAAGAAGAATTAGGAGAAGGAGGTGAACCACAGGTGGGGGGCATTGCTAGAACGAGAAAGCCGAAGGTTTGGCAAGATTGATTTGTTAGTAAGGTGGCGTACCATAAATTCCGGGAATGGTGGCCGGTGAGGAAGTTGATCCCAGAGAGGAGCTTGGTAGATAAAGACTTGCTACCTCACAACCCCAATGTGAGGAGGCAGTTTAGGGAGAGAATTGGCTGGGAGTCTTTTTGAGTGATTGTGTAGATCCCAATGAGCACTTGGTCAAGGAATTCTACACCAACGTTGCCCACATAAAAAAGGGCACGAAGGTGACCAAGGTGCGAAACCTGAAGGTGTTATTTGATGGGAAGACTATAAATGACTACCTTGGCTTCGATGAGGAGGATGAGTCCCTATACATGGCAAAGATGGAAATGGGTGAAGAGGTACGTCCCTGGCTAGCACAATACCTGGCAATCCCAAGTACCACCCCCAACTGGTTGACTGATGGAGTCAAAATTCTGAGGCGTAGTTTAAACTTTGAAGCGAGGGGGTGGGAGACTTTTGTATGTAGCAGGTTGAACCCCACGACACATGACAACACCCTTCCTCTTCACCGGGATATTTTGGTGGCTTCGATCATGGCGGGGTACCCACTCAATGTGGGGAATGTGATGTCGAGGATTATCTCAATTGTGGGTGCGGAGCATGACAGAAACTATCCATTCCCCGAGTTTC